>NW_024404513.1:70000-140000 GCF_905171775.1 Rana temporaria | reverse complement strand
TCTCCTTCCCTCCTTCCTTCCTCCCTCCCTTCCTCCTCAGACCTGTCCATCCTCTGTGTATCTCCTTCCTCCTTCCTTCCTCCCTTCCTTCCTCCTCAGACCTGTCCATCCTCTGTGTATCTTTTTCCTTCCTTCCTCCCTTCCTTCCTCTTCAGACCTGTCCATCCTCTGTGTATCTCCTTCCTTCCTTCCTCCCTTCCTTCCTCTTCAGACCTGTCCATCCTCTGTGTATCTCCTTCCTTCCTTCCTCCCTTCCTTCCTCTTCAGACCTGTCCATCCTCTGTGTATCTCCTTCCCTCCTTCCTCCCTTCCTTCCTCTTCAGACCTGTCCATCCTCTGTGTATCTCCTTCCTCCTTCCTTCCTCCCTTCCTTCCTCCTCAGACCTGTCCATCCTCTGTGTATCTTTTTCCCTCCTTCCTCCCTTCCTTCCTCTTCAGACCTGTCCATCCTCTGTGTATCTTTTTCCCTCCTTCCTCCCTTCCTTCCTCTTCAGACCTGTCCATCCTCTGTGTATCTCCTTCCTTCCTTCCTCCCTTCCTTCCTCTTCAGACCTGTCCATCCTCTGTGTATCTCCTTCCCTCCTTCCTCCCTTCCTTCCTCTTCAGACCTGTCCATCCTCTGTGTATCTCCTCCCTTCCTTCCTCTTCAGACCTGTCCATCCTCTGTGTATCTCCTTCCCTCCTTCCTCCCTTCCTTCCTCTTCAGACCTGTCCATCCTCTGTATCTCCTTCCTTCCTTCCTCCTCAGACCTGTCCATCCTCTGTGTATCTCCTTCCTTCCATCCTTCCTCCCTTCCTTCCTCTTCAGACCTGTCCATCCTCTGTGTATCTCCTTCCCTCCTTCCTCCCTTCCTTCCTCTTCAGACCTGTCCATCCTCTGTGTATCTCCTTCCCTCCTTCCTCCCTTCCTTCCTCTTCAGACCTGTCCATCCTCTGTATCTCCTTCCTTCCTTCCTCCTCAGACCTGTCCATCCTCTGTGTATCTCCTTCCTTCCATCCTTCCTCCCTTCCTTCCTCTTCAGACCTGTCCATCCTCTGTGTATCTCCTTCCCTCCTTCCTCCCTTCCTTCCTCTTCAGACCTGTCCATCCTGTGTATCTCCTTCCCTCCTTCCTCCCTCCCTTCCTCCTCAGACCTGTCCATCCTCTGTGTATCTCCCTCCTTCCTCCCTTCCTTCCTCCTCAGACCTGTCCATCCTCTGTGTATCTCCTTCCCTCCTTCCTCCCTTCCTTCCTCCTCAGACCTGTCCATCCTCTGTGTATCTCCCTCCTTCCTTCCTCCTCAGACCTGTCCATCCTCTGTGTATCTCCTTCCTTCCTTCCTCCCTTCCTTCCTCTTCAGACCTGTCCATCCTCTGTGTATCTCCTTCCCTCCTTCCTCCCTTCCTTCCTCTTCAGACCTGTCCATCCTCTGTGTATCTCCTTCCTCCTTCCTTCCTCCCTTCCTTCCTCCTCAGACCTGTCCATCCTCTGTGTATCTTTTTCCCTCCTTCCTCCCTTCCTTCCTCTTCAGACCTGTCCATCCTCTGTGTATCTCCTTCCTTCCTTCCTTCCTTCCTCCCTTCCTTCCTCTTCAGACCTGTCCATCCTCTGTGTATCTCCTTCCCTCCTTCCTCCCTTCCTTCCTCTTCAGACCTGTCCATCCTCTGTGTATCTCCTTCCTTCCTCCTCAGACCTGTCCATCCTCTGTGTATCTCCTTCCTTCCATCCTTCCTCCCTTCCTTCCTCTTCAGACCTGTCCATCCTCTGTGTATCTCCTTCCCTCCTTCCTCCCTTCCTTCCTCTTCAGACCTGTCCATCCTCTGTGTATCTCCTTCCCTCCTTCCTCCCTTCCTTCCTCTTCAGACCTGTCCATCCTGTGTATCTCCTTCCCTCCTTCCTCCCTCCCTTCCTCCTCAGACCTGTCCATCCTCTGTGTATCTCCCTCCTTCCTCCCTTCCTTCCTCCTCAGACCTGTCCATCCTCTGTGTATCTCCTTCCCTCCTTCCTCCCTTCCTTCCTCCTCAGACCTGTCCATCCTCTGTGTATCTCCTTCCTTCCTTCCTTCCTTCATCCTCAGACCTGTCCATCCTCTGTGTATCTCCTTCCTCCTTCCTTCCTTCCTCCTCAGACCTGTCCATCCTCTGTGTATCTCCTTCCTCCTTCCTTCCTTCCTCCTCAGACCTGTCCATCCTCTGTGTATCTCCTTCCTCCTTCCTTCCTCCTCAGACCTGTCCATCCTCTGTGTATCTCCTTCCTTCCTCCCCCCCTTCCTTCCTCCTCAGACCTGTCCATCCTCTGTGTATCTCCTTCCTTCCTTCTCAGACCTGTCCATCCTCTGTGTATCTCCTTCCTCCTTCCTTCCTTCCTTCTCAGACCTGTCCATCCTCTGTGTATCTCCTTCCTTCCTTCCTCCCTTCCTTCCTCCTCAGACCTGTCCATCCTCTGTGTATCTCCTTCCTCCTTCCTTCCTTCCTTCCTTCCTCCTCAGACCTGTCCATCCTCTGTGTATCTCCTTCCTCCTTCCTTCCTTCCTCCTCAGACCTGTCCATCCTCTGTGTATCTCCTTCCTTCCTTCCTCCCTTCCTTCCTCCTCAGACCTGTCCATCCTCTGTGTATCTCCTTCCTCCTTCCTTCCTTCCTTCCTTCCTTCCTCTTCAGACCTGTCCATCCTCTGTGTATCTCCTTCCTTCCTCCCCCCCTTCCTTCCTCCTCAGACCTGTCCATCCTCTGTGTATCTCCTTCCTTCCTCCTCAGACCTGTCCATCCTCTGTGTATCTCCTTCCTTCCTCCCCCCCCCGTTATAGATCCATTCTCTTTGGCCAGTGTAAAGCTCATCCCATCCCCCGTTGTATCTTTGCAGACACATTACGGGACACAGGAAAACAAGCCCTGAAGGAACTCCTGAAATTTATGGCGCACCCGGCGATCTCCAGCATCAACCTGACAGCAGCACTCGGCTCTTTGGCTTCCATTGCTCGTCAGAGGCCGATGTTTATGGCCGAGGTTGTCCAGGCATACGAGACCCTCCATGGTACTTGTCTGTCATTTCCATTGGCTGTTCCCTTCCTTCTCTGTAATGTGGACTAACCTTTCCTTTCATTGCAGCAAACCTGCCGCCAACTCTGGCCAAGTCTCAGGTCAGTAGTGTGCGGAAGAACCTCAAGCTGCAGCTGCTGAGCGTTCTGCGGCATCCGTCCTCGTGTGATTATCAGGGGCCCATTAGTACCCTTCTGCTGGATCTAGGGACCAACCAAGCAGAGATCACCCGTCACTTACCTCCACCCCGCGACCTCAGCCGCAAGAGAACCCGAGAAGCTGGGGAGGGGAGCCAGAAGAAAAGCCGAACTGGTAAGAAAACACATGGGGACCGTGGAAACCTAGAACCTTCCCGCACTTCACACTGCATGTCCATTATTAAAGCCTAGAACCTTCCCACACTGCATGTCCATTATTAAAGCCTAGAACCTTCCCACACTGCATGTCCGTTATTAAAGCCTGGAACCTTCCCGCACTTCACACTGCATGTCCATTATTAAAGCCTGGAACCTTCCCACACTGCATGTCCGTTATTAAAGCCTGGAACCTTCCCGCACTTCACACTGCATGTCCATTATTAAAGCCTAGAACCTTCCCGCACTTCACACTGCATGTCCATTATTAAAGCCTGGAACCTTCCCGCACTTCACACTGCATGTCCGTTATTAAAGCCTAGAACCTTCCCGCACTTCACACTGCATGTCCGTTATTAAAGCCTGGAACCTTCCTGCACTTCACACTGCATGTCCATTATTAAAGCCTGGAACCTTCCCGCACTTCACACTGCATGTCCGTTATTAAAGCCTAGAACCTTCCCGCACTTCACACTGCATGTCCATTATTAAAGCCTGGAACCTTCCCGCACTTCACACTGCATGTCCATTATTAAAGCCTGGAACCTTCCCGCACTTCACACTGCATGTCCCATTATTAAAGCCTAGAACCTTCCCGCACTTCACACTGCATGTCCATTATTAAAGCCTAGAACCTTCCCGCACTTCACACTGCATGTCCATTATTAAAGCCTGGAACCTTCCCGCACTTCACACTGCATGTCCATTATTAAAGCCTGGAACCTTCCCGCACTTCACACTGCATGTCCGTTATTAAAGCCTGGAACCTTCCCACACTGCATGTCCATTATTAAAGCCTGGAACCTTCCCGCACTTCACACTGCATGTCCATTATTAAAGCCTAGAACCTTCCCGCACTTCACACTGCATGTCCATTATTAAAGCCTGGAACCTTCCCGCACTTCACACTGCATGTCCATTATTAAAGCCTAGAACCTTCCCACACTGCATGTCCGTTATTAAAGCCTGGAACCTTCCCACACTTCACACTGCATGTCCGTTATTAAAGCCTGGAACCTTCCCGCACTTCACACTGCATGTCCGTTATTAAAGCCTGGAACCTTCCCACACTTCACACTGCATGTCCATTATTAAAGCCTGGAACCTTCCCGCACTTCACACTGCATGTCCGTTATTAAAGCCTAGAACCTTCCCACACTGCATGTCCATTATCAAAGCCTAGAACCTTCCCGCACTTCACACTGCATGTCCGTTATTAAAGCCTGGAACCTTCCCGCACTTCACACTGCATGTCCATTATTAAAGCCTGGAACCTTCCCGCACTTCACACTGCATGTCCTTTATTAAAGCCTGGAACCTTCCCGCACTTCATATCCATTATTAAAGCCTGGAACCTTCCCGCACTTCACACTGCATGTCCATTATTAAAGCCTAGAACCTTCCCGCACTTCACACTGCATGTCCATTATTAAAGCCTAGAACCTTCCCGCACTTCACACTGCATGTCCGTTATTAAAGCCTGGAACCTTCCCGCACTTCACACTGCATGTCCATTATTAAAGCCTAGAACCTTCCCGCACTTCACACTGCATGTCCGTTATTAAAGCCTGGAACCTTCCCACACTTCACACTGCATGTCCATTATTAAAGCCTAGAACCTTCCCGCACTTCACACTGCATGTCCATTATTAAAGCCTGGAACCTTCCCGCACTTCACACTGCATGTCCTTTATTAAAGCCTGGAACCTTCCCGCACTTCATATCCATTATTAAAGCCTGGAACCTTCCCACACTTCACACTGCATGTCCATTATTAAAGCCTGGAACCTTCCCGCACTTCACACTGCATGTCCGTTATTAAAGCCTGGAACCTTCCCGCACTTCACACTGCATGTCCGTTATTAAAGCCTGGAACCTTCCCACACTGCATGTCCATTATTAAAGCCTGGAACCTTCCCACACTTCACACTGCATGTCCGTTATTAAAGCCTGGAACCTTCCCACACTTCACACTGCATGTCCATTATTAAAGCCTGGAACCTTCCCGCACTTCACACTGTATGTCCGTTATTAAAGCCTGGAACCTTCCCACACTTCACACTGCATGTCCATTATTAAAGCCTGGAACCTTCCCGCACTTCACACTGCATGTCCATTATTAAAGCCTGGAACCTTCCCGCACTTCACACTGCATGTCCGTTATTAAAGCCTAGAACCTTCCCGCACTTCACACTGCATGTCCATTATTAAAGCCTAGAACCTTCCCGCACTTCACACTGCATGTCCATTATTAAAGCCGAGAACCTTCCCACACTTCACACTGCATGTCCGTTATTAAAGCCGAGAACCTTCCCACACTTCACACTGCATGTCCATTATTAAAGCCTAGAACCTTCCCACACTGCATGTCCGTTATTAAAGCCTGGAACCTTCCCACACTTCACACTGCATGTCCGTTATTAAAGCCTGGAACCTTCCCGCACTTCACACTGCATGTCCGTTATTAAAGCCTGGAACCTTCCCACACTTCACACTGCATGTCCATTATTAAAGCCTGGAACCTTCCCGCACTTCACACTGCATGTCCGTTATTAAAGCCTAGAACCTTCCCACACTGCATGTCCATTATCAAAGCCTAGAACCTTCCCGCACTTCACACTGCATGTCCGTTATTAAAGCCTGGAACCTTCCCGCACTTCACACTGCATGTCCATTATTAAAGCCTGGAACCTTCCCGCACTTCACACTGCATGTCCGTTATTAAAGCCTGGAACCTTCCCGCACTTCACACTGCATGTCCATTATTAAAGCCTAGAACCTTCCCGCACTTCACACTGCATGTCCATTATTAAAGCCTGGAACCTTCCCGCACTTCACACTGCATGTCCTTTATTAAAGCCTGGAACCTTCCCGCACTTCATATCCATTATTAAAGCCTGGAACCTTCCCACACTTCACACTGCATGTCCATTATTAAAGCCTGGAACCTTCCCGCACTTCACACTGCATGTCCGTTATTAAAGCCTGGAACCTTCCCACACTTCACACTGCATGTCTATTATTAAAGCCTGGAACCTTCCCGCACTTCACACTGCATGTCCGTTATTAAAGCCTGGAACCTTCCCACACTGCATGTCCATTATTAAAGCCTGGAACCTTCCCACACTTCACACTGCATGTCCGTTATTAAAGCCTGGAACCTTCCCACACTTCACACTGCATGTCCATTATTAAAGCCTGGAACCTTCCCGCACTTCACACTGTATGTCCGTTATTAAAGCCTGGAACCTTCCCACACTTCACACTGCATGTCCATTATTAAAGCCTGGAACCTTCCCGCACTTCACACTGCATGTCCATTATTAAAGCCTGGAACCTTCCCGCACTTCACACTGCATGTCCGTTATTAAAGCCTAGAACCTTCCCGCACTTCACACTGCATGTCCATTATTAAAGCCTAGAACCTTCCCGCACTTCACACTGCATGTCCATTATTAAAGCCGAGAACCTTCCCACACTTCACACTGCATGTCCGTTATTAAAGCCGAGAACCTTCCCACACTTCACACTGCATGTCCATTATTAAAGCCTAGAACCTTCCCACACTGCATGTCCGTTATTAAAGCCTGGAACCTTCCCACACTTCACACTGCATGTCCGTTATTAAAGCCTGGAACCTTCCCGCACTTCACACTGCATGTCCGTTATTAAAGCCTGGAACCTTCCCACACTTCACACTGCATGTCCATTATTAAAGCCTGGAACCTTCCCGCACTTCACACTGCATGTCCGTTATTAAAGCCTAGAACCTTCCCACACTGCATGTCCATTATCAAAGCCTAGAACCTTCCCGCACTTCACACTGCATGTCCGTTATTAAAGCCTGGAACCTTCCCGCACTTCACACTGCATGTCCATTATTAAAGCCTGGAACCTTCCCGCACTTCACACTGCATGTCCTTTATTAAAGCCTGAAACCTTCCCGCACTTCACACTGCATGTCCGTTATTAAAGCCTAGAACCTTCCCACACTGCATGTCCATTATTAAAGCCTAGAACCTTCCCACACTGCATGTCCATTATTAAAGCCTAGAACCTTCCCACACTTCACACTGCATGTCCATTATTAAAGCCTGGAACCTACCCGCACTTCACACTGCATGTCCATTATTAAAGCCTGGAACCTTCCCGCACTTCACACTGCATGTCCGTTATTAAAGCCTGGAACCTTCCCACACTTCACACTGCATGTCTATTATTAAAGCCTGGAACCTTCCCGCACTTCACACTGCATGTCCGTTATTAAAGCCTGGAACCTTCCCACACTGCATGTCCATTATTAAAGCCTGGAACCTTCCCACACTTCACACTGCATGTCCGTTATTAAAGCCTGGAACCTTCCCACACTTCACACTGCATGTCCATTATTAAAGCCTGGAACCTTCCCGCACTTCACACTGTATGTCCGTTATTAAAGCCTGGAACCTTCCCACACTTCACACTGCATGTCCATTATTAAAGCCTGGAACCTTCCCACACTTCACACTGCATGTCCATTATTAAAGCCTGGAACCTTCCCGCACTTCACACTGCATGTCCGTTATTAAAGCCTAGAACCTTCCCACACTGCATGTCCATTATTAAAGCCTGGAACCTTCCCACACTGCATGTCCGTTATTAAAGCCTGGAACCTACCCGCACTTCACACAGCATGTCCATTATTAAAGCCTGGAACCTTCCCACACTGCATGTCCGTTATTAAAGCCTGGAACCTACCCACACTTCACACTGCATGTCCATTATTAAAGCCTGGAACCTTCCCACACTTCACACAGCATGTCCGTTATTAAAGCCTGGAACCTTCCCACACTTCACACTGCATGTCCATTATTAAAGCCTGGAACCTTCCCGCACTTCACACTGCATGTCCGTTATTAAAGCCTAGAACCTTCCCACACTGCATGTCCATTATTAAAGCCTAGAACCTTCCCGCACTTCACACTGCATGTCCGTTATTAAAGCCTGGAACCTTCCCACACTGCATGTCCATTATTAAAGCCTGGAACCTTCCCACACTTCACACTGCATGTCCATTATTAAAGCCTGGAACCTTCCCACACTTCACACTGCATGTCCATTATTAAAGCCTGGAACCTACCCGCACTTCACACTGCATGTCCCATTATTAAAGCCTGGAACCTTCCCACACTGCATGTCCGTTATTAAAGCCTGGAACCTTCCCGCACTTCACACTGCATGTCCATTATTAAAGCCTGGAACCTTCCCGCACTTCACACTGCATATCCATTATTAAAGCCTGGAACCTTCCCACACTTCACACTGCATGTCCATTATTAAAGCCTGGAACCTTCCCGCACTTCACACTGCATGTCCATTATTAAAGCCTAGAACCTTCCCGCACTTCACACTGCATGTCCATTATTAAAGCCTGGAACCTTCCCACACTTCACACTGCATGTCCGTTATTAAAGCCTAGAACCTTCCCGCACTTCACACTGCATGTCCGTTATTAAAGCCTGGAACCTTCCCGCACTTCACACTGCATGTCCGTTATTAAAGCCTAGAACCTTCCCGCACTTCACACTGCATGTCCGTTATTAAAGCCTAGAACCTTCCCGCACTTCACACTGCATGTCCATTATTAAAGCCTGGAACCTTCCCGCACTTCACACTGCATATCCATTATTAAAGCCTGGAACCTTCCCGCACTTCACACTGCATGTCCATTATTAAAGCCTGGAACCTTCCCACACTTCATACTGCATGTCCATTATTAAAGCCTGGAACCTTCCCACACTTCACACTGCATGTCCATTATTAAAGCCGAGAACCTTCCCGCACTTCACACTGCATGTCCATTATTAAAGCCGAGAACCTTCCCGCACTTCACACTGCATGTCCATTATTAAAGCCTAGAACCTTCCCACACTGCATGTCCATTATCAAAGCCTAGAACCTTCCCGCACTTCACACTGCATGTCCGTTATTAAAGCCTGGAACCTTCCCGCACTTCACACTGCATGTCCGTTATTAAAGCCTAGAACCTTCCCACACTTCACACTGCATGTCCCATTATTAAAGCCTGGAACCTTCCCGCACTTCATACTGCATGTCCATTATTAAAGCCTGGAACCTTCCCACACTTCATACTGCATGTCCATTATTAAAGCCGAGAACCTTCCCGCACTTCACACTGCATGTCCATTATTAAAGCCTGGAACCTTCCCACACTTCACACTGCATGTCCATTATTAAAGCCTGGAACCTTCCCACACTTCACACTGCATGTCCATTATTAAAGCCTGGAACCTTCCCGCACTTCACACTGCATGTCCGTTATTAAAGCCTGGAACCTTCCCGCACTTCACACTGCATGTCCATTATTAAAGCCTGGAACCTTCCCACACTTCACACTGCATGTCCATTATTAAAGCCTGGAACCTTCCCGCACTTCACACTGCATGTCCGTTATTAAAGCCTAGAACCTTCCCACACTGCATGTCCATTATTAAAGCCTAGAACCTTCCCACACTTCACACTGCATGTCCGTTATTAAAGCCTAGAACCTTCCCGCACTTCACACTGCATGTCCATTATTAAAGCCTGGAACCTTCCCGCACTTCACACTGCATGTCCGTTATTAAAGCCTAGAACCTTCCCACACTGCATGTCCATTATTAAAGCCTAGAACCTTCCCACACTTCACACTGCATGTCCGTTATTAAAGCCTAGAACCTTCCCGCACTTCACACTGCATGTCCATTATTAAAGCCTAGAACCTTCCCACACTGCATGTCCATTATTAAAGCCTGGAACCTTCCCGCACTTCACACTGCATGTCCGTTATTAAAGCCTGGAACCTTCCCGCACTTCACACTGCATGTCCATTATTAAAGCCTGAAACCTTCCCACACTTCACACTGCATGTCCATTATTAAAGCCTAGAACCTTCCCGCACTTCACACTGCATGTCCATTATTAAAGCCTAGAACCTTCCCACACTGCATGTCCATTATTAAAGCCTAGAACCTTCCCACACTTCACACTGCATGTCCATTATTAAAGCCTGGAACCTACCCGCACTTCACACTGCATGTCCATTATTAAAGCCTGGAACCTTCCCGCACTTCACACTGCATGTCCGTTATTAAAGCCTGGAACCTTCCCACACTTCACACTGCATGTCTATTATTAAAGCCTGGAACCTTCCCGCACTTCACACTGCATGTCCGTTATTAAAGCCTGGAACCTTCCCACACTGCATGTCCATTATTAAAGCCTGGAACCTTCCCGCACTTCACACTGCATGTCCATTATTAAAGCCTAGAACCTTCCCACACTGCATGTCCATTATTAAAGCCTAGAACCTTCCCACACTTCACACTGCATGTCCGTTATTAAAGCCTGGAACCTACCCGCACTTCACACTGCATGTCCATTATTAAAGCCTGGAACCTTCCCGCACTTCACACTGCATGTCCGTTATTAAAGCCTGGAACCTTCCCACACTTCACACTGCATGTCCATTATTAAAGCCTGGAACCTTCCCGCACTTCACACTGTATGTCCGTTATTAAAGCCTGGAACCTTCCCACACTTCACACTGCATGTCCATTATTAAAGCCTGGAACCTTCCCACACTTCACACTGCATGTCCATTATTAAAGCCTGGAACCTTCCCGCACTTCACACTGCATGTCCGTTATTAAAGCCTAGAACCTTCCCACACTGCATGTCCATTATTAAAGCCTGGAACCTTCCCACACTGCATGTCCGTTATTAAAGCCTGGAACCTACCCGCACTTCACACAGCATGTCCATTATTAAAGCCTGGAACCTTCCCACACTGCATGTCCGTTATTAAAGCCTGGAACCTACCCACACTTCACACTGCATGTCCATTATTAAAGCCTGGAACCTTCCCACACTTCACACAGCATGTCCGTTATTAAAGCCTGGAACCTTCCCACACTTCACACTGCATGTCCATTATTAAAGCCTGGAACCTTCCCGCACTTCACACTGCATGTCCGTTATTAAAGCCTAGAACCTTCCCACACTGCATGTCCATTATTAAAGCCTAGAACCTTCCCGCACTTCACACTGCATGTCCGTTATTAAAGCCTGGAACCTTCCCACACTGCATGTCCATTATTAAAGCCTGGAACCTTCCCACACTTCACACTGCATGTCCATTATTAAAGCCTGGAACCTTCCCACACTTCACACTGCATGTCCATTATTAAAGCCTGGAACCTACCCGCACTTCACACTGCATGTCCCATTATTAAAGCCTGGAACCTTCCCGCACTTCACACTGCATGTCCATTATTAAAGCCTGGAACCTTCCCACACTGCATGTCCGTTATTAAAGCCTGGAACCTTCCCGCACTTCACACTGCATGTCCATTATTAAAGCCTAGAACCTTCCCGCACTTCACACTGCATGTCCATTATTAAAGCCTGGAACCTTCCCGCACTTCACACTGCATATCCATTATTAAAGCCTGGAACCTTCCCACACTTCACACTGCATGTCCATTATTAAAGCCTGGAACCTTCCCGCACTTCACACTGCATGTCCATTATTAAAGCCTAGAACCTTCCCGCACTTCACACTGCATGTCCATTATTAAAGCCTGGAACCTTCCCGCACTTCACACTGCATATCCATTATTAAAGCCTGGAACCTTCCCGCACTTCACACTGCATGTCCATTATTAAAGCCTGGAACCTTCCCACACTTCATACTGCATGTCCATTATTAAAGCCTGGAACCTTCCCACACTTCACACTGCATGTCCATTATTAAAGCCTGGAACCTTCCCGCACTTCACACTGCATGTCCATTATTAAAGCCTGGAACCTTCCCACACTTCATACTGCATGTCCATTATTAAAGCCGAGAACCTTCCCGCACTTCACACTGCATGTCCATTATTAAAGCCGAGAACCTTCCCGCACTTCACACTGCATGTCCATTATTAAAGCCTGGAACCTTCCCACACTTCACACTGCATGTCCATTATTAAAGCCTGGAACCTTCCCGCACTTCACACTGCATGTCCGTTATTAAAGCCTGGAACCTTCCCGCACTTCACACTGCATGTCCATTATTAAAGCCTGGAACCTTCCCACACTTCACACTGCATGTCCGTTATTAAAGCCTAGAACCTTCCCGCACTTCACACTGCATGTCCGTTATTAAAGCCTAGAACCTTCCCACACTGCATGTCCATTATTAAAGCCTAGAACCTTCCCACACTTCACACTGCATGTCCGTTATTAAAGCCTAGAACCTTCCCGCACTTCACACTGCATGTCCATTATTAAAGCCTAGAACCTTCCCACACTGCATGTCCATTATTAAAGCCTGGAACCTTCCCGCACTTCACACTGCATGTCCGTTATTAAAGCCGAGAACCTTCCCGCACTTCACACTGCATGTCCGTTATTAAAGCCTAGAACCTTCCCGCACTTCACACTGCATGTCCATTATTAAAGCCTGGAACCTTCCCGCACTTCACACTGCATGTCCATTATTAAAGCCTAGAACCTTCCCGCACTTCACACTGCATGTCCATTATTAAAGCCTGGAACCTTCCCACACTGCATGTCCATTATTAAAGCCTAGAACCTTCCCACACTTCACACTGCATGTCCGTTATTAAAGCCTGGAACCTTCCCGCACTTCACACTGCATGTCCGTTATTAAAGCCGAGAACCTTCCCGCACTTCACACTGCATGTCCGTTATTAAAGCCTGGAACCTTCCCACACTTCACACTGCATGTCCATTATTAAAGCCTGGAACCTTCCCGCACTTCACACTGCATGTCCATTATTAAAGCCTGGAACCTTCCCACACTTCACACTGCATGTCCGTTATTAAAGCCTGGAACCTTCCCACACTTCACACTGCATATCCATTATTAAAGCCTGGAACCTTCCCGCACTTCACACTGCATGTCCGTTATTAAAGCCTGGAACCTTCCCACACTTCACACTGCATGTCCATTATTAAAGCCTGGAACCTTCCCGCACTTCACACTGCATGTCCATTATTAAAGCCTGGAACCTTCCCGCACTTCACACTGCATGTCCATTATTAAAGCCTGGAACCTTCCCGCACTTCACACTGCATGTCCATTATTAAAGCCTGGAACCTTCCCGCACTTCACACTGCATATCCATTATTAAAGCCTAGAACCTTCCCGCACTTCACACTGCATGTCCATTATTAAAGCCTGGAACCTTCCCGCACTTCACACTGCATGTCCGTTATTAACGCCTGGAACCTTCCCGCACTTCACACTGCATGTCCATTATTAAAGCCTGGAACCTTCCCGCACTTCACACTGCATATCCATTATTAAAGCCTGGAACCTTCCCACACTTCACACTGCATGTCCATTATTAAAGCCTGGAACCTTCCTGCACTTCACACTGCATGTCCGTTATTAAAGCCTAGAACCTTCCCACACTGCATGTCCATTATTAAAGCCGAGAAGCATCACTGTTTACATGTGAGATCTCACCTCTGTGTGACGTCACCCCCCCCCCCCCCCCCCCCCCCTAGTCTTCCTTTACTTCCTGCCCCAGTGACTGAAATGCTCACCACAGACAGCAAAATGAACCTGACAGGAAATCCAAACTCTTTATATTGGATTAGATTAGAGAAATCTGTCATCTTCCCTGGTCAAAAGAATTACTATATGCTTCCGGTGTCCTAGGTCTGAGTCGTAGCATTGAAGCCAGAGGACGTAGCATTGAAGCCAGAGGACGTAGTATTTTCAGCAGCCTCAGCATTTCCCATGACTTTTTATTATATCTTCTTGTAGACGCTCCGCTGGCGGATGATGACGATGAGAAGGACACATTACCACATCCTCCATTGCCGGCGCCCAGCGCGCTCTCTGCTACAGACGTCACAGCCGACTTTCTGAACCCGCTGCTGACCCCGGAGAGTGTGGCCAACCTGGTAAGTGTTGTTCTCTGCCGGGGGGGGAGAAGGGCCCAATCTGGAACACTACCAGCACCCTCTTACCAGAGAGTGAGGAGCACGGCGTGCGCCCCCCTCTTTCCAGAGAGTGAGGAGCACGGCGTGCATCCCCCTCTTTCCAGAGAGTGAGGAGCACGGCGTGCGCCCCCCTCTTTCCAGAGAGTGAGGAGCAGGGCGTGCGTCCCCCTCTTTCCAGAGAGTGAGGAGCAGGGCGTGCGTCCCCCTCTTTCCAGAGAGTGAGGAGCAGGGCGTGCGCCCCCCTCTTTCCAGAGAGTGAGGAGCAGGGCGTGCGCCCCCCTCTTTCCAGAGTGAAGAGCAGGGCGTGCGCCCCCCCTCTTTCCAGAGAGTGAGGAGCAGGGCGTGCGCCCCCCTCTTCCCAGAGAGTGAGGAGCAGGGCGTGCGCCCCCCTCTTCCCAGAGAGTGAGGAGCAGGGCGTGCGCCCCCCTCTTCCCAGAGAGTGAGGAGCAGGGCGTGCGCCCCCCTCTTTCCAGAGAGTGAGGAGCAGGGCGTGCGCCCCCCTCTTTCCAGAGAGTGAGGAGCAGGGCGTGCGCCCCCCCTCTTTCCAGAGAGTGAGGAGCAGGGCGTGCGCCCCCCCTCTTTCCAGAGAGTGAGGAGCACGGCGTGCGCCCCCCTCTTTCCAGAGAGTGAGGAGCACGGCGTGCGCCCCCCTCTTTCCAGAGAGTGAGGAGCACGGCGTGCGCCCCCCCTCTTTCCAGAGAGTGAGGAGCAGGGCGTGCGCCCCCCTCTTTCCAGAGAGTGAGGAGCAGGGCGTGCGCCCCCCTCTTTCCAGAGAGTGAGGAGCAGGGCGTGCGCCCCCCTCTTTCCAGAGAGTGAGGAGTACGGCGTGCGCCCCCCTCTTTCCAGAGAGTGAGGAGCAGGGCGTGCGCCCCCCCTCTTTCCAGAGAGTGAGGAGCAGGGCGTGCGCCCCCCTC
Organism: Rana temporaria; assembly: GCF_905171775.1. Taxonomy (NCBI): domain Eukaryota; kingdom Metazoa; phylum Chordata; class Amphibia; order Anura; family Ranidae; genus Rana; species Rana temporaria. The sequence goes on along the minus strand of NW_024404513.1, from coordinate 124,716 downwards.
TTTCCAGAGAGTGAGGAGCAGGGCTGTGCTCGCAGTGCAGGGTTTAGGGGTGTCCCTGGTCTCAGGTTGTGAATCTTGTTCTCTCTCTTTCGGCAGGTCCTCATCAGTATGGTCTACCTTCCGGATACCATGCCGGCCTCCTTCCAGTCCACCTACACTCCAGTGGAGTCTGCTGGCACAGACGCTCAGATAAGACATCTGGCTCGTCTTATGGCCTCACAGATGACTGCGGCTGGCATTGGTCCAGGTGAAACGTCGGTAGATTGCTGAGCGGTAATAGGAATGTGGCCAAGCAATGTCCTAAACATCGTCTTCATCTCCTCTGCAGGTGTGGAAAGGGTGAAGGAGACGCCGGCAGAAGTGGTGGAGGAAGAAAATGTGAAGCCGGAGGGGCTGGTGATCAAACGAAGAGTCTCCACACTTGTCACCACTGGCCAGGCCATCTCTGTGCTGGGCTCTCAGGCTAAGGGCCTAAAGGAGGAAGATGATGGAGCCCCATTGGCCAAGAAAAGACCCGAGCCAATAGTGCCAACCACGCAGATCAGGTACGATGGAGGGAGGGAGGCCCCTTCCACCCAATCAAATTGCAGATCTTGGGAATGTTGGGGTCTCTAGTGGCTCGGGGGGTGTCTGTAGACTGCCAGCAGTAATCATTAATGCCGTATTTATATGGCAGCTTACTAATTATTAGATGTGGTGGCTGCATTGGGTCTCATTTTTCCTGCCAAACTACTTGCTACTGATGGGTGCTTACAGTGATCAGTTTTTATTCATTCATGTAAAATATTCATCCAAAAAGAAGCAAAAACTGCCACTGTAACCGATATTGGAACGTGTGAGCTGGAGTCCCCTCCCCCCACCCCTGCAACTGACACGGCTGCTGTCCAAATGTACCCCCTGTGCTCCTTCATGCAGAGTGGGGTGCGCTAAAGCAGGGGGGCGTGTTACTGGTCAGATCACCAGGTAAAAGCTGAGGGGAAGACTAATGCAGCTGCCACGTCTGATGATTGGTAAGATGCAATATATGAAATATCTCATTTCAGGTTTAATACAGATTTAAATCTGCAGGCGGCTAAATACAAAGTTTTATATAAATGTTCACCGCTCTCCACACCGACCCCCATCTATTCACCCCTCTCCACACCGACCCCCATCTATTCACCGCTCTCCACACCGACCCCCATCTATTCACCCCTCTCCACACCGACCCCCATCTATTCACCCCTCTCCACACACCGACCCCCATCTATTCACCCCCCTCCACACACCGACCCCCATCTATTCACCCCTCTCCACACCGACCCCCATCTATTCACCCCCTCTCCACACACCGACCCCCATCTATTCACCCCTCTCCACACCGACCCCCATCTATTCACCGCTCTCCACACCGACCCCCATCTATTCACCCCTCTCCACACCGACCCCCATCTATTCACCCCTCTCCACACACCGACCCCCCATCTATTCACCCCTCTCCACACACCGACCCCCATCTATTCACCCCTCTCCACACCGACCCCCATCTATTCACCCCTCTCCACACCGACCCCCCATCTATTCACCCCTCTCCACACACCGACCCCCATCTATTCACCCCTCTCCACACACCGACCCCCATCTATTCACCCCTCTCCACACACCGACCCCCATCTATTCACCCCTCTCCACACCGACCCCCATCTATTCACCCCTCTCCACACACCGACCCCCATCTATTCACCCCTCTCCACACACCGACCCCCATCTATTCACCCCTCTCCACACACCGACCCCCATCTATTCACCCCTCTCCACACACCGACCCCCATCTATTCACCCCTCTCCACACACCGACCCCCATCTATTCACCCCTCTCCACACACCGACCCCCATCTATTCACCGCTCTCCACACACCGACCCCCATCTATTCACCCCTCTCCACACACCGACCCCCATCTATTCACCCCTCTCCACACACCGACCCCCATCTATTCACCCCTCTCCACACACCGACCCCCATCTATTCACCCCTCTCCACACACCGACCCCCATCTATTCACCCCTCTCCACACACCGACCCCCATCTATTCACCCCTCTCCACACACCGACCCCCATCTATTCACCCCTCTCCACACACCGACCCCCATCTATTCACCCCTCTCCACACACCGACCCCCATCTATTCACCCCTCTCCACACACCGACCCCCATCTATTCACCGCCGCTCCACACACCGACCCCCATCTATTCACCCCTCTCCCCACACCGACCCCCATCTATTCACCCCTCTCCACACCGACCCCCATCTATTCACCCCTCTCCACACACCGACCCCCATCTATTCACCCCTCTCCACACACCGACCCCCATCTATTCACCCCTCTCCACACACCGACCCCCATCTATTCACCCCTCTCCACACACCGACCCCCATCTATTCACCCCTCTCCACACACCGACCCCCATCTATTCACCCCTCTCCACACACCGACCCCCATCTATTCACCCCTCTCCACACACCGACCCCCATCTATTCACCCCTCTCCACACACCGACCCCCATCTATTCACCCCTCTCCACACACCGACCCCCATCTATTCACCCCTCTCCACACACCGACCCCCATCTATTCACCCCTCTCCACACCGACCCCCATCTATTCACCCCTCTCCACACCGACCCCCATCTATTCACCCCTCTCCACACACCGACCCCCATCTATTCACCCCTCTCCACACACCGACCCCCATCTATTCACCCCTCTCCACACACCGACCCCCATCTATTCACCCCTCTCCACACACCGACCCCCATCTATTCACCACTCTCCACACACCGACCCCCATCTATTCACCCCTCTCCACACACCGACCCCCATCTATTCACCCCTCTCCACACACCGACCCCCATCTATTCACCCCTCTCCACACACCGACCCCCATCTATTCCCCCCCTCTCCACACCGACCCCCATCTATTCACCCCTCTCCACACACCGACCCCCATCTATTCACCCCTCTCCACACACCGACCCCCATCTATTCACCCCTCTCCACACCGACCCCCATCTATTCACCCCTCTCCACACCGACCCCCATCTATTCACCCCTCTCCACACCAGACCCCCATCTATTCACCCCCCTCCACACACCGACCCCCATCTATTCACCCCTCTCCACACCGACCCCCATCTATTCACCCCTCTCCACACACCGACCCCCATCTATTCACCCCTCTCCACACACCGACCCCCATCTATTCACCCCTCTCCACACACCGACCCCCATCTATTCACCCGCTCTCCACACCGACCCCCATCTATTCACCCCTCTCCACACACCGACCCCCATCTATTCACCCCTCTCCACACACCGACCCCCATCTATTCACCCCTCTCACACACCGACCCCCATCTATTCACCCCTCTCCACACACCGACCCCCATCTATTCACCCCTCTCCACACACCGACCCCCATCTATTCACCCCTCTCCACACACCGACCCCCATCTATTCACCCCTCTCCACACACCGACCCCCATCTATTCACCCCTCTCCACACACCGACCCCCATCTATTCACCCCTCTCCACACACCGACCCCCATCTATTCACCCCTCTCCACACACCGACCCCCATCTATTCACCCCTCTCCACACACCGACCCCCATCTATTCACCCCTCTCCACACACCGACCCCCATCTATTCACCCCTCTCCACACACCGACCCCCATCTATTCACCCCTCTCCACACCGACCCCCATCTATTCACCCCTCTCCACACACCGACCCCCATCTATTCACCCCTCTCCACACACCGACCCCCATCTATTCACCCCTCTCCACACACCGACCCCCATCTATTCACCCCTCTCCACACACCGACCCCCATCTATTCACCCCTCTCCACACACCGACCCCCATCTATTCACCCCTCTCCACACACCGACCCCCATCTATTCACCCCTCTCCCACACCGACCCCCATCTATTCACCCCTCTCCACACACCGACCCCCATCTATTCACCCCTCTCCACACCGACCCCCATCTATTCACCCCTCTCCACACACCGACCCCCATCTATTCACCCCTCTCCACACCGACCCCCATCTATTCACCCCTCTCCACACACCGACCCCCATCTATTCACCCCTCTCCACACACCACCCCCATCTATTCACCCCTCTCCACACCGACCCCCATCTATTCACCCCTCTCCACACCGACCCCCATCTATTCACCCCTCTCCACACCGACCCCCATCTATTCACCCCTCTCCACACCGACCCCCATCTATTCACCCCTCTCCACACCGACCCCCATCTATTCACCCCTCTCCACACACCGACCCCCATCTATTCACCCCTCTCCACACACCGACCCCCATCTATTCACCCCTCTCCACACCGACCCCCATCTATTCACCCCTCTCCACACACGACCCCCATCTATTCACCCCTCTCCACACACCGACCCCCATCTATTCACCCCTCTCCACACACCGACCCCCATCTATTCACCCCTCTCCACACACCGACCCCCATCTATTCACCCCTCTCCACACACCGACCCCCATCTATTCACCCCTCTCCACACACCGACCCCCATCTATTCACCCCTCTCCACACACCGACCCCCATCTATTCACCCCTCTCCACACACCGACCCCCATCTATTCACCCTCTCCACACACCGACCCCCATCTATTCACCCCTCTCCACACACCGACCCCCATCTATTCACCCCTCTCCACACACCGACCCCCATCTATTCACCCCTCTCCACACACCGACCCCCATCTATTCACCCCTCTCCACACACCGACCCCCATCTATTCACCCCTCTCCACACACCGACCCCCATCTATTCACCCCTCTCCACACACCGACCCCCATCTATTCACCCCTCTCCACACCGACCCCCCATCTATTCACCCCTCTCCACACACCGACCCCCATCTATTCACCCCTCTCCACACACCGACCCCCATCTATTCACCCCTCTCCACACCGACCCCCCATCTATTCACCCCCCTCTCCACACACCGACCCCCATCTATTCACCCCTCTCCACACACCGACCCCCATCTATTCACCCCTCTCCACACACCGACCCCCATCTATTCACCCCTCTCCACACCGACCCCCATCTATTCACCCCTCTCCACACACCGACCCCCATCTATTCACCCCTCTCCACACACCGACCCCCATCTATTCACCCCTCTCCACACCGACCCCCATCTATTCACCCCTCTCCACACCGACCCCCATCTATTCACCCCTCTCCACACACCGACCCCCATCTATTCACCCCCTCTCCACACACCGACCCCCATCTATTCACCCCCTCTCCACACCGACCCCCATCTATTCACCCCTCTCCACACCGACCCCCATCTATTCACCCCTCTCCACACCGACCCCCATCTATTCACCCCTCTCCACACCGACCCCCATCTATTCACCCCTCTCCACACCGACCCCCATCTATTCACCCCTCTCCACACACCGACCCCCATCTATTCACCCCTCTCCACACACGACCCCCATCTATTCACCCCTCTCCACACCGACCCCCATCTATTCACCCCCCTCCACACCGACCCCATCTATTCACCCCTCTCCACACACCGACCCCCATCTATTCACCCCTCTCCACACACCGACCCCCATCTATTCACCCCTCTCCACACACCGACCCCCATCTATTCACCCCTCTCCACACACCGACCCCCATCTATTCACCCCTCTCCACACACCGACCCCCATCTATTCACCCCCCTCTCCACACACCGACCCCCATCTATTCACCCCTCTCCACACACCGACCCCCATCTATTCACCCCCTCTCCACACACCGACCCCCATCTATTCACCCCTCTCCACACACCGACCCCCATCTATTCACCCCTCTCCACACACCGACCCCCATCTATTCACCCCTCTCCACACCGACCCCCATCTATTCACCCCTCTCCACACACCGACCCCCATCTATTCACCCCTCTCCACACACCGACCCCCATCTATTCACCCCCCTCCACACACCGACCCCCATCTATTCACCCCTCTCCACACACCGACCCCCATCTATTCACCCCTCTCCACACACCGACCCCCATCTATTCACCCCCCTCCACACACCGACCCCCATCTATTCACCCCTCTCCACACACCGACCCCCATCTATTCACCCCCCCTCCACACCGACCCCCATCTATTCACCCCTCTCCACACACCGACCCCCATCTATTCACCCCCTCTCCACACCGACCCCCATCTATTCACCCCTCTCCACACACCGACCCCCATCTATTCACCCCTCTCCACACACCGACCCCCATCTATTCACCCCTCTCCACACCGACCCCCATCTATTCACCCCTCTCCACACACCGACCCCCATCTATTCACCCCTCTCCACACACCGACCCCCATCTATTCACCCCTCTCCACACACCGACCCCCATCTATTCACCCCTCTCCACACACCGACCCCCATCTATTCACCCCTCTCCACACACCGACCCCCATCTATTCACCCCTCTCCACACACCGACCCCCATCTATTCACCCCTCTCCACACACCGACCCCCATCTATTCACCCCTCTCCACACACCGACCCCCATCTATTCACCCCTCTCCACACACCGACCCCCATCTATTCACCCCTCTCCACACCGACCCCCATCTATTCACCGCTCTCCACACCGACCCCCATCTATTCACCCCTCTCCACACACTGACCCCCATCTATTCACCCCCCTCCACACACCGACCCCCATCTATTCACCCCTCTCCACACACCGACCCCCATCTATTCACCCCCTCTCCACACCGACCCCCATCTATTCACCCCTCTCCACACCGACCCCCATCTATTCACCCCTCTCCACACACCGACCCCCATCTATTCACCCCTCTCCACACCGACCCCCATCTATTCACCCCTCTCCACACACGACCCCCATCTATTCACCCCTCTCCACACACCGACCCCCATCTATTCACCCCTCTCCACACCGACCCCCATCTATTCACCCCTCTCCACACCGACCCCCATCTATTCACCCCTCTCCACACCGACCCCCATCTATTCACCCCTCTCCACACACCGACCCCCATCTATTCACCCCTCTCCACACCGACCCCCATCTATTCACCCCTCTCCACACACCGACCCCCATCTATTCACCCCTCTCCACACACCGACCCCCATCTATTCACCCCTCCCCACACCCCACCCCCATCTATTCACCCCCTCTCCACACCGACCCCCATCTATTCACCCCTCTCCACACACCGACCCCCATCTATTCACCCCTCTCCACACACCGACCCCCATCTATTCACCCCCTCTCCACACCGACCCCCATCTATTCACCCCCCTCTCCACACACCGACCCCCATCTATTCACCCCTCTCCACACACCGACCCCCCATCTATTCACCCCTCTCCACACACCGACCCCCATCTATTCACCGCTCTCCACACACCGACCCCCATCTATTCACCCCTCTCCACACACCGACCCCCATCTATTCACCCCTCTCCACACACCGACCCCCATCTATTCACCCCTCTCCACACACCGACCCCCATCTATTCACCCCTCTCCACACCGACCCCCCATCTATTCACCCCTCTCCACACCGACCCCCATCTATTCACCCCATCTATTCACCCCTCTCCACACCGACCCCCATCTATTCACCCCTCTCCACACACCGACCCCCATCTATTCACCCCTCTCCACACCGACCCCCATCTATTCACCGCTCTCCACACACCGACCCCCATCTATTCACCCCTCTCCACACACCGACCCCCATCTATTCACCCCTCTCCACACACCGACCCCCATCTATTCACCCCTCTCCACACACCGACCCCCATCTATTCACCCCTCTCCACACCGACCCCCATCTATTCACCTCTCTCCACACACCGACCCCCATCTATTCACCCCTCTCCACACACCGACCCCCATCTATTCACCCCTCTCCACACACCGACCCCCATCTATTCACCCCTCTCCACACACCGACCCCCATCTATTCACCCCTCTCCACACCGACCCCCATCTATTCCCCCCCTCTCCACACCGACCCCCATCTATTCACCCCTCTCCACACACCGACCCCCATCTATTCACCCCTCTCCACACCGACCCCCATCTATTCACCCCTCTCCACACACCGACCCCCATCTATTCACCCCTCTCCACACACCGACCCCCATCTATTCACCCCTCTCCACACACCGACCCCCATCTATTCACCCCTCTCCACACCGACCCCCATCTATTCACCCCTCTCCACACACCGACCCCCATCTATTCACCCCCTCTCCACACACCGACCCCCATCTATTCACCCCTCTCCACACACCGACCCCCATCTATTCACCCCTCTCCACACCGACCCCCATCTATTCACCCCTCTCCACACCGACCCCCATCTATTCACCCCTCTCCACACCGACCCCCATCTATTCACCCCTCTCCACACACCGACCCCCATCTATTCACCCCTCTCCACACCGACCCCCATCTATTCACCCCTCTCCACACACCGACCCCCATCTATTCACCCCCCCTCCACACACCGACCCCCCATCTATTCACCCCTCTCCACACACCGACCCCCATCTATTCACCCCTCTCCACACACCGACCCCCATCTATTCACCCCCTCTCCACACACCGACCCCCATCTATTCACCCCTCTCCACACACCGACCCCCATCTATTCACCCCCCCTCCACACCGACCCCCATCTATTCACCCCTCTCCACACACCGACCCCCATCTATTCACCGCTCTCCACACACCGACCCCCATCTATTCACCCCTCTCCACACACCGACCCCCATCTATTCACCCCTCTCCACACACCGACCCCCATCTATTCACCGCCTCTCCACACCGACCCCCATCTATTCACCCCTCTCCACACACCGACCCCCATCTATTCACCCCTCTCCACACACCGACCCCCATCTATTCACCGCTCTCCACACACCGACCCCCATCTATTCACCCCTCTCTCCACACACCGACCCCCATCTATTCACCCCTCTCCACACCGACCCCCATCTATTCACCCCTCTCCACACACCGACCCCCATCTATTCACCGCTCTCCACACCGACCCCCATCTATTCACCCCTCTCCACACACCGACCCCCATCTATTCACCCCTCTCCACACCGACCCCCATCTATTCACCCCTCTCCACACACCGACCCCCATCTATTCACCCCTCTCCACACACCGACCCCCATCTATTCACCCCTCTCCACACACCGACCCCCATCTATTCACCCCTCTCCACACCGACCCCCATCTATTCACCCCTCTCCACACCGACCCCCCATCTATTCACCCCCTCCCCCGACCCCCATCTATTCACCCCTCTCCACACACCGACCCCCATCTATTCACCCCTCTCCACACACCGACCCCCATCTATTCACCCCTCTCCACACACCGACCCCCATCTATTCACCCCTCTCCACACACCGACCCCCCATCTATTCACCCCTCTCCACACACCGACCCCCATCTATTCACCCCTCTCCACACACCGACCCCCATCTATTCACCCCTCTCCACACACCGACCCCCATCTATTCACCCCTCTCACACACCGACCCCCATCTATTCACCCCTCTCCACACCGACCCCCATCTATTCACCCCTCTCCACACACCGACCCCCATCTATTCACCCCTCTCCACACCTGACCCCCATCTATTCACCCCTCTCCACACACCGACCCCCATCTATTCACCCCTCTCCACACACCGACCCCCATCTATTCACCCCTCTCCACACACCGACCCCCATCTATTCACCCCTCTCCACACCGACCCCCATCTATTCACCCCTCTCCACACCGACCCCCATCTATTCACCCCTCTCCACACACCGACCCCCATCTATTCACCCCTCTCCACACACCGACCCCCATCTATTCACCCCTCTCCACACACCGACCCCCATCTATTCACCCCTCTCCACACACCGACCCCCATCTATTCACCCCTCTCCACACACGACCCCCATCTATTCACCCCTCTCCACACACCGACCCCCATCTATTCACCCCTCTCCACACACCGACCCCCATCTATTCACCCCTCTCCACACACCGACCCCCATCTATTCACCCCTCTCCACACACCGACCCCCATCTATTCACCCCCTCTCCACACACCGACCCCCATCTATTCACCCCTCTCCACACACCACCCCCCATCTATTCACCCCTCTCCACACACCGACCCCCATCTATTCACCCCTCTCCACACACCGACCCCCATCTATTCACCCCTCTCCACACACCGACCCCCATCTATTCACCCCTCTCCACACACCGACCCCCATCTATTCACCCCTCTCCACACACGACCCCCATCTATTCACCGCTCTCCACACACCGACCCCCATCTATTCACCCCTCTCCACACACCGACCCCCATCTATTCACCCCTCTCCACACACCGACCCCCATCTATTCACCGCTCTCCACACCGACCCCCATCTATTCACCCCTCTCCACACACCGACCCCCATCTATTCACCGCTCTCCACACACCGACCCCCATCTATTCACCCCTCTCCACACACCGACCCCCATCTATTCACCGCTCTCACACACCGACCCCCATCTATTCACCCCTCTCCACACCGACCCCCATCTATTCACCCCTCTCCACACACCGACCCCCATCTATTCACCCCTCTCCACACACCGACCCCCATCTATTCACCCCTCTCCACACACCGACCCCCATCTATTCACCGCTCTCCACACACCGACCCCCATCTATTCACCCCTCTCCACACACCGACCCCCATCTATTCACCGCTCTCCACACACCGACCCCCATCTATTCACCCCTCTCCACACCGACCCCCATCTATTCACCCCTCTCCACACCGACCCCCATCTATTCACCCCTCTCCACACACCGACCCCCATCTATTCACCCCTCTCCACACACCGACCCCCATCTATTCACCCCTCTCCACACACCGACCCCCATCTATTCACCCCTCTCCACACACCGACCCCCATCTATTCACCGCTCTCCACACCGACCCCCATCTATTCACCCCTCTCCACACACCGACCCCCATCTATTCACCCCTCTCCACACACCGACCCCCATCTATTCACCCCTCTCCACACACCGACCCCCATCTATTCACCCCTCTCCACACCTGACCCCCATCTATTCACCCCTCTCCACACACCGACCCCCATCTATTCACCCCCTCTCCACACCGACCCCCATCTATTCACCCCTCTCCACACCGACCCCCATCTATTCACCCCCCTCTCCACACCGACCCCCATCTATTCACCCCTCTCCACACACCGACCCCCATCTATTCACCCCTCTCCACACACCGACCCCCATCTATTCACCCCTCTCCACACACCGACCCCCATCTATTCACCCCTCTCCACACACCGACCCCCATCTATTCACCCCTCTCCACACCGACCCCCATCTATTCACCCCCTCTCCACACACCGACCCCCATCTATTCACCCCTCTCCACACACCGACCCCCATCTATTCACCCCTCTCACACACCGACCCCCATCTATTCACCCCTCTCCACACACCGACCCCCATCTATTCACCCCTCTCCACACACCGACCCCCATCTATTCACCCCTCTCCACACACCGACCCCCATCTATTCACCCCTCTCCACACCGACCCCCATCTATTCACCCCTCTCCACACACCGACCCCCATCTATTCACCCCTCTCCACACACCGACCCCCATCTATTCACCCCTCTCCACACACCGACCCCCATCTATTCACCCCTCTCCACACACCGACCCCCATCTATTCACCCCTCTCCACACACCGACCCCCATCTATTCACCCCTCTCCACACACCGACCCCCATCTATTCACCCCTCTCCACACACGACCCCCATCTATTCACCCCTCTCCACACACCGACCCCCATCTATTCACCCCTCTCCACACCGACCCCCATCTATTCACCCCTCCCCACACCGACCCCCATCTATTCACCCCTCTCCACACCGACCCCCATCTATTCACCCCCTCTCCACACCGACCCCCATCTATTCACCCCTCTCCACACACCGACCCCCATCTATTCACCCCTCTCCACACACCGACCCCCATCTATTCACCCCTCTCCACACACCGACCCCCATCTATTCACCCCTCTCCCCACACCGACCCCCATCTATTCACCCCTCTCCACACACCGACCCCCATCTATTCACCCCTCTCCACACACCGACCCCCATCTATTCACCCCTCTCCACACACCGACCCCCATCTATTCACCCCTCTCCACACACCGACCCCCATCTATTCACCCCTCTCCACACACCGACCCCCATCTATTCACCCCTCTCCACACACCGACCCCCATCTATTCACCCCTCTCCACACACCGACCCCCATCTATTCACCCCTCTCCACACACCGACCCCCATCTATTCACCCCTCTCCACACACCGACCCCCATCTATTCACCCCCTCTCCACACCGACCCCCATCTATTCACCCCTCTCCACACACCGACCCCCATCTATTCACCCCTCTCCACACACCGACCCCCATCTATTCACCCCTCTCCACACACCGACCCCCATCTATTCACCCCTCTCCACACACCGACCCCCATCTATTCACCCCTCTCCACACACCGACCCCCATCTATTCACCCCTCTCCACACACCGACCCCCCATCTATTCACCCCCCTCCACACCGACCCCCATCTATTCACCCCTCTCCACACCGACCCCCATCTATTCACCCCTCTCCACACACCGACCCCCATCTATTCACCCCTCTCCACACACCGACCCCCATCTATTCACCCTCTCCACACCGACCCCATCTATCCCCCCCTCTCCACACCGACCCCCATCTATTCACCCCTCTCCACACACCGACCCCCATCTATTCACCCCTCTCCACACACCGACCCCCATCTATTCACCACCCCTCTCCACACACCGACCCCCATCTATTCACCCCTCTCCACACACCGACCCCCATCTATTCACCCCTCTCCACACCGACCCCCCATCTATTCACCCCTCTCCACACACCGACCCCCATCTATTCACCCCTCTCCACACACCGACCCCCATCTATTCACCCCTCTCCACACACCGACCCCCATCTATTCACCCCTCTCCACACACCGACCCCCATCTATTCACCCCTCTCCACACACCGACCCCCATCTATTCACCCCTCTCCACACACCGACCCCCATCTATTCACCCTATCCACACACCGACCCCCCATCTATTCACCGCTCTCCACACACCGACCCCCATCTATTCACCCCTCTCCACACACCGACCCCCATCTATTCACCCCTCTCCACACACCGACCCCCATCTATTCACCCCTCTCCACACACCGACCCCCATCTATTCACCCCTCTCCACACACCGACCCCCATCTATTCACCCCTCTCCACACCGACCCCCATCTATTCACCCCTCTCCACACACCGACCCCCATCTATTCACCCTCTCCACACACCGACCCCCATCTATTCACCCCTCTCCACACACCGACCCCCATCTATTCACCCCCTCTCCACACACCGACCCCCATCTATTCACCCCTCTCCACACACCGACCCCCATCTATTCACCCCTCTCCACACACCGACCCCCATCTATTCACCCCTCTCCACACACCGACCCCCATCTATTCACCCCTCTCCACACACCGACCCCCATCTATTCACCCCTCTCCACACACCGACCCCCCATCTATTCACCCCTCTCCACACACCGACCCCCATCTATTCACCCCTCTCCACACACCGACCCCCATCTATTCACCCCTCTCCACACACCGACCCCCCATCTATTCACCCCTCTCCACACCGACCCCCCATCTATTCACCCCTCTCCACACACCGACCCCCATCTATTCACCCCTCTCCACACCCCACCCCCATCTATTCACCCCTCTCCACACCGACCCCCCATCTATTCACCCCCCCTCCACACACCGACCCCCATCTATTCACCCCCCTCTCCACACACCGACCCCCATCTATTCACCCCTCTCCACACCGACCCCCATCTATTCACCCCTCTCCACACACCGACCCCCATCTATTCACCCCTCTCCACACACCGACCCCCATCTATTCACCCCTCTCCACACCGACCCCCATCTATTCACCCCTCTCCACACACCGACCCCCATCTATTCACCCCTCTCCACACACCGACCCCCATCTATTCACCCCCTCTCCACACACCGACCCCCATCTATTCACCCCTCTCCACACACCGACCCCCATCTATTCACCCCTCTCCACACACCGACCCCCATCTATTCACCCCTCTCCACACACCGACCCCCATCTATTCACCCCTCTCCACACCAGACCCCCATCTATTCACCCCTCTCCACACCGACCCCCATCTATTCACCCCTCTCCACACACCGACCCCCATCTATTCACCCCTCTCCACACACCGACCCCCATCTATTCACCCCCCCCCCCACACACCGACCCCATCTATTCACCCCCTCTCCACACACCGACCCCCATCTATTCACCCCTCTCCACACCGACCCCCATCTATTCACCCCTCTCCACACCGACCCCCATCTATTCACCCCTCTCCACACACCGACCCCCATCTATTCACCCCTCTCCACACACCGACCCCATCTATTCACCCCTCTCCACACACCGACCCCCATCTATTCCCCCCTCTCCCCACCCGACCCCCATCTATTCACCCCTCTCCACACACCGACCCCCATCTATTCACCCCTCTCCACACACCGACCCCCATCTATTCACCCCTCTCCACACACCGACCCCCATCTATTCACCCCTCTCCACACACCGACCCCCATCTATTCACCCCTCTCCACACCGACCCCCATCTATTCACCGCTCTCCACACCGACCCCCATCTATTCACCCCTCTCCACACACCGACCCCCCATCTATTCACCCCTCTCCACACACCGACCCCCATCTATTCACCCCTCTCCACACACCGACCCCCATCTATTCACCCCCCTCTCCACACACCGACCCCCATCTATTCACCCCTCTCCACACACCGACCCCCATCTATTCACCCCCTCTCCACACCGACCCCCATCTATTCACCCCTCTCCACACACCGACCCCCATCTATTCACCCCTCTCCACACCGACCCCCATCTATTCACCCCTCTCCACACACCGACCCCCATCTATTCACCCCTCTCCACACACCGACCCCCATCTATTCACCCCCCTCTCCACACACTGACCCCCATCTATTCACCCCTCTCCACACACCGACCCCCATCTATTCACCCCTCTCCACACCGACCCCCATCTATTCACCCCCTCTCCACACACTGACCCCCATCTATTCACCCCTCTCCACACACCGACCCCCATCTATTCACCCCTCTCCACACCGACCCCCATCTATTCACCCCTCTCCACACACCGACCCCCATCTATTCACCCCTCTCCACACACCGACCCCCATCTATTCACCCCTCTTCACACCAACCCCCATCTATTCACCCCTCTCCACACCAACCCCCATCTATTCACCCCTCTCCACACACCGACCCCCATCTATTCACCCCTCTTCACACCGACCCCCATCTATTCACCCCTCTCCACACCACCCCCATCTATTCACCCCTCTCCACACACCGACCCCCATCTATTCACCCCTCTCCACACCGACCCCCATCTATTCACCCCTCTCCACACCAACCCCCATCTATTCACCCCTCTCCACACACCGACCCCCATCTATTCACCCCTCTCCACACCGACCCCCATCTATTCACCCCTCTCCACACCAACCCCCATCTATTCACCCCTCTCCACACCAACCCCCATCTATTCACCCCTCTCCACACACCGACCCCCATCTATTCACCCCTCTCCACACACCGACCCCCATCTATTCACCCCTCTCCACACCGACCCCCATCTATTCACCCCCTCTCCACACCGACCCCCCATCTATTCACCCCCTCTCCACACCGACCCCCATCTATTCACCCCCTCTCCACACCGACCCCCATCTATTCACCCCCCTCTCCACACCGACCCCCATCTATTCACCCCTCTCCACACACCGACCCCCATCTATTCACCCCCCTCTCCACACCGACCCCCATCTATTCACCCCCTCTCCACACACCGACCCCCATCTATTCACCCCCTCTCCACACACCGACCCCCATCTATTCACCCCTCTCCACACACCGACCCCCATCTATTCACCCCTCTCCACACACCGACCCCCATCTATTCACCCCTCTCCACACACCGACCCCCATCTATTCACCCCTCTCCACACCGACCCCCATCTATTCACCCCTCTCCACACACCACCCCCCATCTATTCACCCCCTCCACACACCGACCCCCCATCTATTCACCCCTCTCCACACACCGACCCCCATCTATTCACCCCTCTCCACACACCGACCCCCATCTATTCACCCCTCTCCACACACCGACCCCCATCTATTCACCCTCTCCACACACCGACCCCCATCTATTCACCCCTCTCTCCACACCGACCCCCATCTATTCACCCCTCTCCACACACCGACCCCCATCTATTCACCCCCCCTCCACACCGACCCCCATCTATTCACCCCTCTCCACACCCGACCCCCATCTATTCACCCCTCTCCACACACCGACCCCCATCTATTCACCCCTCTCCTCACACCGACCCCCATCTATTCACCCCTCTCCACACACCGACCCCCATCTATTCACCCCTCTCCACACACCGACCCCCATCTATTCACCCCCTCTCCACACACGACCCCCATCTATTCACCCCTCTCCACACACCGACCCCCATCTATTCACCCTCTCCACACACCGACCCCCATCTATTCACCCCTCTCCACACACCGACCCCCATCTATTCACCCCTCTCCACACACCGACCCCCATCTATTCACCCCTCTCCACACACCGACCCCCATCTATTCACCCCTCTCCACACACCGACCCCCATCTATTCACCCCTCTCCACACACCGACCCCCATCTATTCACCCCTCTCCACACACCGACCCCCATCTATTCACCCCTCTCCACACACCGACCCCCATCTATTCACCTCTCTCCACACACCGACCCCCATCTATTCACCCCTCTCCACACACCGACCCCCATCTATTCACCCCTCTCCACACACCACCCCCCATCTATTCACCCCTCTCCACACACCGACCCCCCATCTATTCACCCCTCTCCACACACCGACCCCCATCTATTCACCGCTCTCCACACACCGACCCCCATCTATTCACCCCTCTCCACACACCGACCCCCATCTATTCACCCCTCTCCACACACCGACCCCCATCTATTCACCCCTCTCCACACACCGACCCCCATCTATTCACCCCTCTCCACACCAACCCCCATCTATTCACCCCTCTCCACACACCGACCCCCATCTATTCACCCCTCTTCACACCGACCCCCATCTATTCACCCCTCTCCACACCAACCCCCATCTATTCACCCCTCTCCACACCGACCCCCATCTATTCACCCCTCTCCACACACCGACCCCCATCTATTCACCCCTCTCCACACACCGACCCCCCATCTATTCACCCCTCTCCACACCGACCCCCATCTATTCACCCCTCTTCACACCGACCCCCATCTATTCACCCCTCTCCACACCGACCCCCATCTATTCACCCCTCTCCACACACCGACCCCCATCTATTCACCCCCCTCTCCACACCAACCCCCATCTATTCACCCCTCTCCACACACCGACCCCCCCATCTATTCACCCCTCTCCACACACCGACCCCCATCTATTCACCCCTCTCCACACCGACCCCCATCTATTCACCCCCCCTCTTCACACCGACCCCCATCTATTCACCCCCCTCTCCACACCGACCACCATCTATTCACCCCTCTCCACACCAACCCCCATCTATTCACCCCCCCTCTTCACACCGACCCCCATCTATTCACCCCCCTCTCCACACCGACCACCATCTATTCACCCCTCTCCACACACCGACCCCCATCTATTCACCCCCCTCTCCACACCGACCACCATCTATTCACCCCTCTCCACACACCGACCCCCATCTATTCACCCCCCTCTCCACACCGACCCCCATCTATTCACCCCTCTCCACACACCGACCCCCATCTATTCACCCCTCTCCACACCGACCCCCATTTATTCACCCCCCCTCTTCACACCGACCCCCATCTATTCACCCCCCTCTCCACACCGACCACCATCTATTCACCCCTCTCCACACCAACCCCCATCTATTCACCCCCCCTCTTCACACCGACCCCCATCTATTCACCCCCCTCTCCACACCGACCACCATCTATTCACCCCTCTCCACACACCGACCCCCATCTATTCACCCCCCTCTCCACACCGACCACCATCTATTCACCCCTCTCCACACACCGACCCCCATCTATTCACCCCCCTCTCCACACCGACCCCCATCTATTCACCCCTCTCCACACCGACCCCCATCTATTCACCCCCCCCTCTTCACACACCGACCCCCATCTATTCACCCCCCTCTCCACACCAACCCCCCATCTATTCACCCCTCTCCACACCGACCCCCATCTATTCACCCCCCCCTCTTCACACACCGACCACCATCTATTCACCCCTCTCCACACACCGACCCCCATCTATTCACCCCCCTCTCCACACCGACCACCATCTATTCACCCCTCTCCACACACCGACCCCCATCTATTCACCCCCCTCTCCACACCGACCCCCATCTATTCACCCCTCTCCACACCGACCCCCATCTATTCACCCCCCCCCCTCTTCACACACCGACCCCCATCTATTCACCCCCCTCTCCACACCAACCCCCATCTATTCACCCCTCTCCACACACCGACCCCCATCTATTCACCCCTCTCCACACACCGACCCCCCCCATCTATTCACCCCTCTCCACACACCGACCCCCCCATCTATTCACCCCTCTCCACACACCGACCCCCCCATCTATTCACCCCTCTCCACACACCGACCCCCATCTATTCACCCCTCTCCACACACCGACCCCCATCTATTCACCCCTCTCCACACACCGACCCCCATCTATTCACCCCCCCCTCTTCACACCGACCCCCATCTATTCACCCCCCTCTCCACACCGACCCCCCATCTATTCACCCCTCTCCACACCAACCCCCATCTATTCACCCCCCTCTCCACACCGACCCCCATCTATTCACCCCCCTCCACACCGACCACCATCTATTCACCCCCCTCTCCACACCGACCCCCCCATCTATTCACCCCTCTCCACACACTGACCCCCATCTATTCACCCCTCTCCACACACTGACCCCCATCTATTCACCCCTCTCCACACTGACCCCCCATCTATTCACCCCTCTCCACACACCGACCCCCATCTATTCACCCCTCTCCACACACCGACCCCCATCTATTCACCCCCCTCTCCACACCGACCCCCATCTATTCACCCCCCTCTCCACACCGACCCCCATCTATTCACCCCCCTCTCCACACCGACCCCCATCTATTCACCCCTCTCCACACCGACCCCCATCTATTCACCCCTCTCCACACACCGACCCCCATCTATTCACCCCCCCCCTCTTCACACCGACCCCCATCTATTCACCCCTCTCCACACACCGACCCCCATCTATTCACCCCCCTCTCCACACCGACCCCCATCTATTCACCCATCTCCACACACCGACCCCCATCTATTCACCCTTTTGGACAAAGTCATTATTTTTACAGCCGTTTTGCTAGTAGCTTTTTGGTCACTTCAGGAGTGGCAGTCGTGGTTTATCCATCACAAAACTCGATTTGTTCTTCTAGTAGATCTGGAGTCGCCCCAAGTTTCTCAGTGGATTCACTCGACACACCCGAGCAGTTCTTTTCTGCTGGCCCGCTTCTGACTTGTGGCTCCTGTAGTATAGCAGAGGGATTTCTGGTCCTTTCCTGTGTCCAGAAGACATCACAATTCCCTCTCTGCAGCAGTAAAAGGTGGTCTGCAGGGTCCTAGTACCCTCTGGTCAAACAGTTGCCCCCCCAGTCTGACTCTGCCTTCCTTGGGGCACTCTGCATGCCCTTCGGTCGCACAGATGTTCTATCTATCTAGGGAGGAGTTTCTGCCACCATGTCTTGATTTCAGAAGCAGAATCTCAGGCTTTTTGGAGACCATAGATGGCAGGGGTTACAAAAGTCAGTCTGCCCTCCTGAGTCTCTCTGACTTTGCTTTTCTTATTCACTGCCTGAGGAGGAGGAAGATCCCTCCCCACCCACTTCTGAGGAATCGGATCAGATCTCTTTGGTGGAGATTTCATCCATACCATTGCGACACTTATTGGACACCGAATCTTTTCACCCCAAGAGCTCCAGAAGGGTCCCCACAATTGATCAAACCTGCAATGTCCTAACCTTTCCTCTTGGAGACCATCATGTATGGTGACTGGCCTACCCTCAAAACTATTTCCTCCTCCGAGATAGTTTTTTGCTCAGCAATCTTGTACTGAGCAGAGCTTTTGAAAGAAATGGACCCGGTAGACCCTACTATCTCTTGTCTTAATTGGACCCCTACCATCCCTGCAGAGATTAATCCTGTTGGGATCTAGTACATTTTAAAGTTTAGAGGCAGTCTTTAGGCCTTTGTTCCTTGAGAGGCCCCACCATGCAGTCTGTGGTTGCTTCATGGCTCTTTGGCATACGCTTACTTTCTGGACCAAGCAAATGGAAATCGAATCTCCAGCCATTCTCTCATCCTACTTCTGTACACCAAAAACTCAATGTTTTACCTGAGGCCTTGCAGTTCTGTTTGGTGGATACACTTCGCAAGATCTCAAGGATCAGCCTACTCTCCTTATGCGTCCTTGGCTCAGATCTCCAGGATGGACCTCCTCTCTATTCATATGTGTCTTTGGCTCAGATCTCCTAGCTATGCCTCCTCTCCATCAATAATCCATCCTTGGCTCAGATCTCCAGGATGGGCCTCCTCTCCATTCATATGTGTCTTTGGCTCAGATCTCCTGGCTATGCCTCCTCTCCATCAATAATCCGTCCTTGGCTCAGATCTCCAGGATGGGCCTTCTCTCCATTCATATGTGTCTTTGGCTCAGATCTCCTGGATGGGCCTCCTCTCTATTCATATGTGTCTTTTGGCTCAGATCTCCAGGATGGGCCTCCTCTCCATTCATATGTGTCTTTGGCTCAGATCTCCTGGATGAGCCTCCTCTCTATTCATATGTGTCTTTGGCTCAGATCTCCTGGCTATGCCTCCTCTCCATCAATAATCCGTCCTTGGCTCAGATCTCCAGGATGGGCCTCCTCTCCATTCATATGTGTCTTTGGCTCAGATCTCCAGGATGGGCCTCCTCTCCATTCATATGTGTCCTTGGCTCAGATCTCCAGGATGGGCCTCCTCTCCATCTATGTCCTTGGCTCAGATCTCCTGGCTATGCCTCCTCTCCATCAATAATCCGTCCTTGGCTCAGATCTCCAGGATGGGCCTCCTCTCCATTCATATGCGTCCTTGGCTGAGATGCTGGTCAGCAGAACTCTGTGTGGGAAACATATTGAGGGAGATTGTGTTTGATATCTCCTATGATAACATTTTGGAGATCACGGGGGTAAAAAGGAAGGGTCATGCTTTTGCAGGAGGACCTCCTGAGCCTAGGAAAGATTCCTTTCAGGCCAACGGCTCCACGTTTTAAATTTGAAACATGCTTTTGTCAGGAGACTTGGTCCTCCGAGCCTGCCAAGCCTCTTCTTAGTGATGAAGCACCCCCACCTATTTAGCTTTTTTGACCTTCTGGTTTGGGTCCAGTATGACATTTTCCAGGGACTCCACCTCCTCCTTCTTGCTTCATCTTCTCAAATTCACCTCTTTCCCTGACAAGACAGGAGGATCTTCTTCTTGCAGCTTTTTGGCAACCTCACTGAACTTCTAGAACACTTGCTTGCACATTTCCTCCTCACCACTATCTGTGCGTTTGCCTGTCCCATGGCCGTCAAATTTTACCAGGGCGCTTTACTGTGTCCAGGATCTTTCTGCACTGGGACAGATTTATTTTCCCCTCCACGATCCTGTCCTGGCCTTTTGGTCCCAGAGTCGGCACTCAATTTGTTCTTGTCTGGGGGTCTTGGGCCTGATGGTAGCCCATATACCATTGAGGCAGTCCCATATACCATTTCACTCCAGAACATTTGAAGTCAACATTCTGGCAAATTGGAACAAACTGGCTTAGTCCTTGGACTTGCCTCATGTTTCTGACCTTCAAGGCCAGACTTTCTCTGGTGTGGGGAATTTCCAACCCAGCGCCTGAAAGGTTCTCACGACGCATGCCAGCTTATGGACCTGGTAAGTCCATCCTGGATGCCCTCTCAGTGTAGGGAGGGGGATAGATTGTCAGAAGAAGCCCATCTTTCCATCAACATCCTGGCAATTCATTTGTCTTTCAATGCAGGACACCTGCCAAGAATCCAGTCACACAATGCAATGGCCGTGGCCTGTATCTATCATCAAGGAGGTACCAGAAGTCACACTACTCCAAGAGGGAAGAGGACTTGGTCCTCTGTTAGGGTGAGCCTCAGTTCTGTCTGTTCACACCCCAGCCGTGGAAAATTGTCAGATACTGATGACTTTCTCAGTCATCAGTATCTGTATCAGGGTAATGGACTCTTCACCCAGAGGTGGACAATGCCGGGTGTGGATCTTCTGCCTTCAGCCAACAACCTGCACAGCTTTATCATCAGGTCCATGACCCTTGGTAGTGAACGCTCTGTCACCTTGGTGGGATTTTTATATTTCCTAAATAACTGAAAATTAAAGAATTTAAGAACTCTACAGAGAAAAATGCTTACAAGCCGCAGTGTTCCAATTGCATCTTTCGATTTGGATCGATTTTTAGAGGGCCAGTAATTATGGCTACACTTCTGAAGGAACCCTTTCAGCCCCCCGTCTCCCTCAGAGCCTCCCTTTAGTTCTGTGATCCCCTAAGAGCTCACCTCCCCTTCCCTGCCTCATCCCATGGACAGTCCTGACACCAGGCATGCAGCGGCAGTTTCTCCTCATTTTCCTTTGAGTGACGCCACCAATGCAGAGACCCCTTTTCCTTTTGAGTGACGCCACCAACGCAGAGACCCCTTTTTCCTTTGAGTGACGCCACCAACGCAGAGACCCCTTTTTCCTTTGAGTGACGCCACCAACGCAGAGACCTCTTTTTCCTTTGAGTGACGCCACCAACGCAGAGACCCCTTTTTCCTTTGAGTGACGCCACCAACGCAGAGACCCCTTTTTCCTTTGAGTGACGCCACCAACGCAGAGACCCCTCTTCCTTTGAGTGATGCCACCAACACAGCATTTTTTTTTTCACCACTGTAGGCCCCTCATTTGTGCTTATTTTAAACTCTTCAGATTGCTGCAGTGTACCACAGCTATTGGTTCTTTTTCACACATGCCACAAACATTGCATACATTTTGCTCTGCATGCCTCTATTGGCCCAGACCCCCTCAAGTGGAGGAAGGGGGGTTGGGGCACAGTTTGCCATCTTCGCCTTGTCCAGGCACTGCGCCCAGAAGATGTTTAGAGAGCATAGAGGCCATCAGCGTAACACTGGGGAGGTAATCTGCATACTATAGAGGCCATCAGGCTACCACTGGGGGGGATGTCTGGTGGCCCTCGCTGTAGAGTTTGTGTGTGTGTGTGTGTGTGTGTGGGGGGGGGGCCTCGCTGGGGGGGATGTCTGGTGGCCCTCGCTGTAGAGTTGTGTGTGTGTGTGTGTGTGTGTGTCTGGGGGGCCCTCGCTGGGGAGGTGTCTGCCCTTTCACTATCCATCTTGCTGGAATTCTTTTATCTTTGTTGATTTAGGCCAACTGGAGCTGTGGGTCGCAAGAAAGTCTTTAAACTGAAAGAAGTTTTGCAACCGTTGACAGATACTCAGATCAAGGACTTGAAAATGGCCGCTGTGCAGAGGATCCTGCAGGCAGAACGCTATATTGGTGGCAGTGGGGCTGCTCAGGTACGTAACCTTATAGTCTTTTATTTCCTGCTGGCTTATTGAAGTACATAGACATTTTCCCAGACACTGTGCATGGCCAGCAGGGTCACTCGCCTGTTCTCTTGTGGGGGACCAGTCACGGTATTGTTGGGTGGTGAGGAGAAAGGCCAATGTTGCTTTACAGCCCTGCGGCAGATCTCAGCACGGACATTTCCTCTTCAGTAACGATTGGCAGCGTGTGGGAGACCACTTTCGCTGCTTTCCTGATGCTGAAAGGTCCTGTGGTCGGCACACTCCATGGTGAATGAGCAGCAGCTCCTCCTCTGAACACATATATTATGTAATGAGCTCAGATGGCAGCACAATGTGTATTCATTGTCCCCGTCCAATCCGCTTTGACTGCTGTCTAGTGATGGGATTACAGCAGGAAAGCAGGTAGTATGGTGGCCTTCATTCTCTATTTACAGCTTCTCCTGGTCAGGCAGTGAAAGGGGGTGAAGCTGATGTGGCCGCCATCTTCCTCATTCCTATCTGCTGACACCACCCACAATTATGTAGATTTCAGGCCCTACCTCTGCTGTCCCCGCCCACAACTATGTAGATTTCAGGCCCTACCTCTGCTGTCCCCGCCCACAATTATGTAGATTTCAGGCCCTACCTCTGCTGTCCCTGCCCACAATTATGTAGATTTCAGGCCCTACCTCTGCTGTCCCCGCCCACAACTATGTAGATTTCAGGCCCTACCTCTGCTGTCCCTGCCCGCAATTATGTAGATTTCAGGCCCTACCTCTGCTGTCCCCGCCCACAATTATGTAGATTTCAGGCCCTACCTCTGCTGTCCCTGCCCACAATTATGTAGATTTCAGGCTCTACCTCTGCTGTCCCCCGCCCACAATTATGTAGATTTCAGGCCCTACCTCTGCTGTCCCGCCCACAATTATGTAGATTTCAGGCCCTACCTCTGCTGTCCCCGCCCACAATTATGTAGATTTCAGGCCCTACCTCTGCTATCCCCGCCCACAATTATGTAGATTTCAGGCCCTACCTCTGCTGTCCCTGCCCACAATTATGTAGATTTCAGGCCCTACCTCTGCTGTCCCTGCCCACAATTATGTAGATTTCAGGCTCTACCTCTGCTGTCCCCGCCCACAATTATGTAGATTTCAGGCCCTACCTCTGCTATCCCCGCCCGCAATTATGTAGATTTCAGGCCCTACCTCTGCTGTCCCGCCCACAATTATGTAGATTTCAGGCCCTACCTCTGCTATCCCTGCCCGCAATTATGTAGATTTCAGGCCCTACCTCTGCTGTCCCGCCCACAATTATGTAGATTTCAGGCTCTACCTCTGCTGTCCCCCGCCCACAACTATGTAGATTTCAGGCCCTACCTCTGCTATCCCCGCCCACAATTATGTAGATTTCAGGCCCTACCTCTGCTGTCCCCACCCACAATTATGTAGATTTCAGGCTCTACCTCTGCTGTCCCCCGTCCACAACTATGTAGATTTCAGGCCCTACCTCTGCTGTCCCCGCCCACAATTATGTAGATTTCAGGCCCTACCTCTGCTGTCCCCACCCACAATTATGTAGATTTCAGGCCCTACCTCTGCTATCCCCGCCCACAATTATGTAGATTTCAGGCCCTACCTCTGCTGTCCCCACCCACAATTATGTAGATTTCAGGCCCTACCTCTGCTGTCCCCACCCACAATTATGTAGATTTCAGGCCCTACCTCTGCTGTCCCCACCCACAATTACGTAGATTTCAGGCCCTACCTCTGCTGTCCCCGCCCACAATTATGTAGATTTCAGGCCCTACCTCTGCTGTCCCGCCCACAATTATGTAGATTTCAGGCCCTACCTCTGCGGTCCCCGCCCACAATTATGTAGATTTCAGGCCCTACCTCTGCTGTCCCCGCCCACAATTATGTAGATTTCAGGCCCTACCTCTGCTGTCCCCGCCCACAATTATGTAGATTTCAGGCCCTACCTCTGCTGTCCCCGCCCACAATTATGTAGATTTCAGGCCCTACCTCTGCTGTCCCCACCCACAATTATGTAGATTTCAGGCCCTACCTCTGCTGTCCCCACCCACAATTACGTAGATTTCAGGCCCTACCTCTGCTGTCCCCGCCCACAATTATGTAGATTTCAGGCCCTACCTCTGCTGTCCCGCCCACAATTATGTAGATTTCAGGCCCTACCTCTGCGGTCCCCGCCCACAATTATGTAGATTTCAGGCTCTACCTCTGCTGTCCCCGCCCACAATTATGTAGATTTCAGGCCCTACCTCTGCTGTCCCCGCCCACAATTATGTAGATTTCAGGCCCTACCTCTGCTGTCCCCGCCCACAATTATGTAGATTTCAGGCCCTACCTCTGCTGTCCCCACCCACAATTACGTAGATTTCAGGCCCTACCTCTGCTGTCCCCACCCACAATTATGTAGATTTCAGGCCCTACCTCTGCTGTCCCCGCCCACAATTATGTAGATTTCAGGCCCTACCTCTGCTGTCCCCGCCCACAATTAGGTAGATTTCAGGCCCTACCTCTGCTGTCCCCGCCCGCAATTAGGTAGATTTCAGGCCCTACCTCTGCTGTCCCCGCCCACAATTATGTAGATTTCAGGCCCTACCTCTGCTGTCCCCGCCCACAAATATGTAGATTTCAGGCCCTACCTCTGCTGTCCCTGCCCGCAATTCTGTAGATTTCAGGCCCTACCTCTGCTGTCCCTGCCCACAATTATGTAGATTTCAGGCTCTACCTCTGCTGTCCCCGCCCACAATTATGTAGATTTCAGGCCCTACCTCTGCTATCCCCGCCCGCAATTATGTAGATTTCAGGCCCTACCTCTGCTGTCCCGCCCACAATTATGTAGATTTCAGGCCCTACCTCTGCTATCCCTGCCCGCAATTATGTAGATTTCAGGCCCTACCTCTGCTGTCCCGCCCACAATTATGTAGATTTCAGGCTCTACCTCTGCTGTCCCCCGCCCACAACTATGTAGATTTCAGGCCCTACCTCTGCTATCCCCGCCCACAATTATGTAGATTTCAGGCCCTACCTCTGCTGTCCCCACCCACAATTATGTAGATTTCAGGCTCTACCTCTGCTGTCCCCCGCCCACAACTATGTAGATTTCAGGCCCTACCTCTGCTATCCCCGCCCACAATTATGTAGATTTCAGGCCCTACCTCTGCTGTCCCCGCCCACAATTATGTAGATTTCAGGCCCTACCTCTGCTGTCCCCGCCCACAATTATGTAGATTTCAGGCCCTACCTCTGCTGTCCCCACCCACAATTACGTAGATTTCAGGCCCTACCTCTGCTGTCCCCGCCCACAATTATGTAGATTTCAGGCCCTACCTCTGCTGTCCCGCCCACAATTATGTAGATTTCAGGCCCTACCTCTGCGGTCCCCGCCCACAATTATGTAGATTTCAGGCTCTACCTCTGCTGTCCCCGCCCACAATTATGTAGATTTCAGGCCCTACCTCTGCTGTCCCCGCCCACAATTATGTAGATTTCAGGCCCTACCTCTGCTGTCCCCACCCACAATTACGTAGATTTCAGGCCCTACCTCTGCTGTCCCCGCCCACAACTATGTAGATTTCAGGCCCTACCTCTGCTGTCCCCACCCACAATTACGTAGATTTCAGGCCCTACCTCTGCTGTCCCCGCCCACAATTATGTAGATTTCAGGCCCTACCTCTGCTGTCCCCGCCCACAATTATGTAGATTTCAGGCCCTACCTCTGCTGTCCCCGCCCACAATTATGTAGATTTCAGGCCCTACCTCTGCTGTCCCCGCCCACAATTCTGTAGATTTCAGGCCCTGCCTCTGCTGTCCCGCCCACAATTATGTAGATTTCATGCCCTACCTCTGCTGTCCCCGCCCACAATTATGTAGATTTCAGGCTCTACCTCTGCTGTCCCCGCCCACAATTATGTAGATTTCAGGCCCTACCTCTGCTGTCCCTGCCCACAACTGTAGATTTCAGGCCCTACCTCTGCTGTCCCCGCCCACAATTATGTAGATTTCAGGCCCTACCTCTGCTGTCCCTGCCCACAATTATGTAGATTTCAGGCCCTACCTCTGCTGTCCCGCCCACAATTATGTAGATTTCAGGCTCTACCTCTGCTGTCCCCGCCCACAATTATGTAGATTTCAGGCCCTACCTCTGCTGTCCCCGCCCACAACTGTAGATTTTATGACCGATTTACATCTCTGTATAAAGAGACCTGTCTGTGCAGCTGCCCATACTCTGAGAATCTCAGACTCCCCCAGACTGGACGGTCCCGGTAGAGTGAGTCTCTCCAGATTCTGTAGCCTTGCGTCGTAGTCGCCATGTTCTGTAGCTATGAGGAGGGAACGATGTGCAGCCTGGTCGGTATCTTCTTACACTCGTTTCATTGGGTAAGGTTGTTTTTTATGGATTGAATATATTGTGGTCCAATAAGGTTTTTCCTGTATACATCCCCAGCGATTTCTCCACCTTGCATTGTGAATTGTCAGACTCCGTAGTTTCCAGTGATTTTGTTCCCAGCTTGCTGCTAGATCTCCTCGGCTTGGATGATCCACGGGTTTGGGCAACAAAGAAATAGACTTGTTCTGGTCGATCTTTCTCTCCTTGTTCCTGGTGGTAAAAAGTCCACCACCCGTGTCCCTCCATTGTGAGAATCCTGACATTGAGACGCATTGTTCCTCCTCACCCCCATAATATCCAGCCCAGCTATTTATATAAATGGAAGGTTTCTGGTTCCTAGGAGGCGGGGCTTCTTTCCTGATGCCTTTTGTGTGCCTCTATGGGAAAGATTTCACAGTGTTTATTGGCTGAAAACAAAACCTGAACCTGCTGTTTCTTCAGATGAGAGTGAAGGTTCTCGCTCGTTTGGTGACTCTTCTGGATCCATCCTTGAAGGCTGAAATCTTGGCCCACTTTCTGAGTGATCCCCGGGGACGCCTGGACCTGGCACTGGCATGGCTTTACCAAGAATACTGTGAATATCAATCTGGGGCTGGAGAAGAGAGCTACCAGGAGTGTCTGATTGGGATCCTTACTGGTCTACAAGAGCGCCCTGACCAGAGAGACGGGTGAGTGCTGATGATGAAGATCTTCTTGGCCATTCAGTGTTTTCTTTTCCTCTGACTTGTATTCTTTCCTGCAGAGTGTTCACGAAGGTTGTCCTGGAGGCTCCTCTGCTGACCGATTCCGCGCTTGAAGTCATCCGAAAATACTGTGAGGATGAGGTAATGATCACCTAAAAACACTGGTACCAAAAACCAAGCAGCTACCTTCAAATGTGATCGGGGCACAGGTAATGGGTGAGTGGACGATCGGGGCACAGGTAATGGGTGAATGGACGATCGGGGCACAGGTAATGGGTGAGTGGACGATCGGGGCACAGGTAATGGGTGAGTGGACGATCGGGGCACCGGTAATGGGTGAGTGGACGATCGGGGCACAGGTAATGGGTGAGTGGACGATCGGGGCACCGGTAATGGGTGAGTGGACAATCGGGGCACAGGTAATGGGTGAGTGGACGATCGGGGCACAGGTAATGGGTGAATGGACGATCGGGGCACAGGTAATGGGTGAGTGGACGATCGGGGCACAGGTAATGGGTGAGTGGACGATCGGGGCACAGGTAATGGGTGAGTGGACGATCGGGGCACAGGTAATGGGTGAGTGGACGATCGGGGCACAGGTAATGGGTGAGTGGACGATCGGGGCACAGGTAATGGGTGAGTGGACGATCGGGGCACAGGTAATGGGTGAGTGGACGATCGGGGCACAGGTAATGGGTGAGTGGACGATCGGGGCACAGGTAATGGGTGAGTGGACGATCGGGGCACAGGTAATGGGTGAGTGGACGATCGGGGCACAGGTAATGGGTGAGTGGACGATCGGGGCACAGGTAATGGGTGAGTGGACGATCGGGGCACCGGTAATGGGTGAGTGGACGATCGGGGCACCGGTAATGGGTGAGTGGACGATCGGGGCACCGGTAATGGGTGACTGGACGATCGGGGCACCGGTAATGGGTGACTGGACGATCGGGGCACCGGTAATGGGTGAGTGGACGATCGGGGCACCGGTAATGGGTGAGTGGACGATCGGGGCACCGGTAATGGGTGAGTGGACGATCGGGGCACAGGTAATGGGTGAGTGGACGATCGGGGCACCGGTAATGGGTGAGTGGACGATCGGGGCACAGGTAATGGGTGAGTGGACGATCGGGGCACAGGTAATGGGTGAGTGGACGATCGGGGCACAGGTAATGGGTGAGTGGACGATCGGGGCACAGGTAATGGGTGAGTGGACGATCGGGGCACAGGTAATGGGTGAGTGGACGATCGGGGCACAGGTAGGTAATGGGTGAGTGGACGATCGGGGCACAGGTAGGTAATGGGTGAGTGGACGATCGGGGCACAGGTAATGGGTGAGTGGACGACCGGGGCACCGGTAATGGGTGAGTGGACGATCGGGGCACAGGTAATGGGTGAGTGGACGATCGGGGCACAGGTAATGGGTGAGTGGACGATCGGGGCACAGGTAATGGGTGAGTGGACGATCGGGGCACCGGTAATGGGTGAGTGGACGATCGGGGCACAGGTAATGGGTGAGTGGACGATCGGGGCACAGGTAATGGTAAATATGACGTTCAAAACAAACCATAAATGTCTCTGCAGATCAATCCATATCCATCAGTAATTCATAGAATACAATGGTGTAAATTATGATTAAAAACAACATATGCAAATGTCTTATGAATATCAATAAAGTGCAAAGAAACAAATGTCCGTACAAAGAGTTCAATTTGTCAACCCCCCACCCCACAGTGCTCCATCCACAATCATAGATAATTAATAGTGGGGTATGTTGTGTTGATTGTCTCTGTCTCTCTCCTATGGAGCGTGGGTGGTGATTGCCTCTGTCTCTCTCTATGGAGGGTGGGTGGTGATTGCCTCTGTCTCTCTCTATGGAGGGTGGGTGGTGATTGCCTCTGTCTCTCTCTATGGAGGGTGGGTGGTGGTTGGCGCTGTCTCTCTCTATGGAGGGTGGGTGGTGATTTCTTCTGTCTCTCTATGGAGGGTGGGTGGTGGTTGGCTCTGTCTCTCTCTATGGAGGGTGGGTGGTGGTTGGCTCTGTCTCTATGGAGGGTGGGTGGTGATTGCTTCTGTCTCTCTATGGAGGGTGGGTGGTGATTTCTTCTGTCTCTCTCTATGGAGGGTGGGTGGTGATTGCCTCTGTCTCTCTCTATGGTGGGTGGTGATTGCCTCTGTGTCTCTCTCTATGGAGGGTGGGTGGTGGTTGGCTCTGTCTCTCTCTATGGATGGTGGGTGGTGGTTGGCTCTGTCTCTCTCTATGGAGGGTGGGTGGTGATTGCCTCTGTCTCTCTATGGAGGGTGGGTGGTGGTTGGCTCTGTCTCTCTCTATGGAGGGTGGGTGGTGATTTCTTCTGTCTCTCTATGGAGGGTGGGTGGTGGTTGGCGCTGTCTCTCTCTATGGAGGGTGGGTGGTGATTGCCTCTGTCTCTCTCTATGGAGGGTGGGTGGTGGTTGGCTCTGTCTCTCTCTATGGTGGGTGGTGATTGCCTCTGTCTCTCTCTATGGAGGGTGGGTGGTGGTTGGCTCTGTCTCTATGGAGGGTGGGTGGTGGTTGGTGCTGTCTCTCTCTATGGAGGGTGGGTGGTGGTTGGCTCTGTCTCTCTCTATGGTGGGTGGGTGGTGGTTGGCTCTGTCTCTCTCTATGGTGGGTGGGTGGTGGTTGGCTCTGTCTCTCTCTATGGAGGGTGGGTGGTGGTTGGCTCTGTCTCTATGGAGGGTGGGTGGTGATTGCTTCTGTCTCTCTCTATGGAGGGTGGGTGGTGATTTCCTCTGTGTCTCTCTCTATGGAGGGTGGGTGGTGATTGCCTCTGTGTCTCTCTCTATGGAGGGTGGGTGGTGGTTGGCTCTGTCTCTCTCTATGGATGGTGGGTGGTGGTTGGCTCTGTCTCTCTCTATGGAGGGTGGGTGGTGGTTGGCTCTGTCTCTCTCTATGGAGGGTGGGTGGTGATTGCCTCTGTCTCTCTCTATGGAGGGTGGGTGGTGATTGCCTCTGTCTCTCTCTATGGAGGGTGGGTGGTGGTTGCCTCTGTCTCTCTCTATGGAGGGTGGGTGGTGGTTGCCTCTGTCTCTCTCTATGGAGGGTGGGTGGTGGTTGGCTCTGTCTCTCTATGGAGGGTGGGTGGTGATTTCTTCTGTCTCTCTCTATGGAGGGTGGGTGGTGATTGCCTCTGTCTCTCTCTATGGTGGGTGGTGATTGCCTCTGTGTCTCTCTCTATGGAGGGTGGGTGGTGGTTGGCTCTGTCTCTCTCTATGGATGGTGGGTGGTGGTTGGCTCTGTCTCTCTCTATGGAGGGTGGGTGGTGGTTGGCTCTGTCTCTCTCTATGGAGGGTGGGTGGTAATTGCCTCTGTCTCTCTATAGAGGGTGGGTGGTGGTTGGCTCTGTCTCTCTCTATGAAGGGAGGGTGGTGATTTCTTCTGTCTCTCTATGGAGGGTGGGTGGTGGTTGGCTCTGTCTCTCTCTATGGAGGGTGGGTGGTGATTGCCTCTGTCTCTCTATGGAGGGTGGGTGGTGGTTGGCTCTGTCTCTCTCTATGAAGGGAGGGTGGTGATTTCTTCTGTCTCTCTATGGAGGGTGGGTGGTGGTTGGCTCTGTCTCTCTCTATGGAGGGTGGGTGGTGATTGCCTCTGTCTCTCTATGGAGGGTGGGTGGTGGTTGGCGCTGTCTCTCTCTATGGAGGGTGGGTGGTGGTTGGCTCTGTCTCTCTCTATGGAGGGTGGGTGGTGGTTGGCTCTGTCTCTCTCTATGGAGGGTGGGTGGTGGTTGGCTCTGTCTCTCTCTATGGAGGGTGGGTGGTGATTGCTTCTGTCTCTCTATGGAGGGTGGGTGGTGATTTCTTCTGTCTCTCTCTATGGAGGGTGGGTGGTGATTGCCTCTGTCTCTCTCTATGGTGGGTGGTGATTGCCTCTGTGTCTCTCTATGGAGGGTGGGTGGTGGTTGGCTCTGTCTCTCTCTATGGAGGGTGGGTGGTGATTGCCTCTGTGTCTCTCTATGGAGGGTGGGTGGTGGTTGGCTCTGTCTCTCTCTATGGAGGGTGGGTGGTGATTGCTTCTGTCTCTCTATGGAGGGTGGGTGGTGATTTCTTCTGTCTCTCTCTATGGAGGGTGTGTGGTGGTTGGCTCTGTCTCTCTCTATGGAGGGTGGGTGGTGGTTGCCTCTGTCTCTCTATGGAGGGTGGGTGGTGATTGCCTCTGTCTCTCTATGGAGGGTGGGTGGTGGTTGGCTCTGTCTCTCTCTATGGAGGGTGGGTGGTGGTTGGCTCTGTCTCTCTCTATGGAGGGTGGGTGGTGGTTGGCTCTGTCTCTCTCTATGGAGGGTGGGTGGTGATTGCCTCTGTCTCTCTCTATGGAGGGTGGGTGGTGGTTGCCTCTGTCTCTCCATGGAGGGTGGGTGGTGGTTGGCTCTGTCTCTCTCTATGGAGGGTGGGTGGTGGTTGGCTCTGTCTCTCTCTATGGTGGGTGGGTGGGTGGTGGTTGGCTCTGTCTCTCTCTATGGAGGGTGTGTCGTGATTGCCTCTGTCTCTCTATGGAGGGTGGGTGGTGGTTGGCTCTGTCTCTCTCTATGGAGGGTGGGTGGTGGTTGGCTCTGTCTCTCTCTATGGAGGGTGGGTGGTGATTGCCTCTGTCTCTCTCTATGGTGGGTGGTGATTGCCTCTGTGTCTCTCTCTATGGAGGGTGGGTGGTGGTTGGCTCTGTCTCTCTCTATGGATGGTGGGTGGTGGTTGGCTCTGTCTCTCTCTATGGAGGGTGGGTGGTGATTTCTTCTGTCTCTCTATGGAGGGTGGGTGGTGGTTGGCTCTGTCTCTCTCTATGGAGGGTGGGTGGTGATTGCTTCTGTCTCTCTATGGAGGGTGGGTGGTGATTTCTTCTGTCTCTCTCTATGGAGGGTGGGTGGTCATTGCCTCTGTCTCTCTCTATGGTGGGTGGTGATTGCCTCTGTCTCTCTCTATGGAGGGTGGGTGGTGGTTGGCTCTGTCTCTATGGAGGGTGGGTGTTGGTTGGCGCTGTCTCTCTCTATGGAGGGTGGGTGGTGATTGGCTCTGTCTCTCTCTATGGAGGGTGGGTGGTGGTTGGCTCTGTCTCTCTCTATGGAGGGTGGGTGGTGATTTCTTCTGTCTCTCTATGGAGGGTGGGTGGTGATTGCCTCTGTCTCTCTCTATGGAGGGTGGGTGGTGGTTGGCTCTGTCTCTCTCTATGGAGGGTGGGTGGTGATTGCCTCTGTCTCTCTCTATGGAGGGTGGGTGGTGGTTGGCTCTGTCTCTCTCTATGGTGGGTGGGTGGTGGTTGGCTCTGTCTCTCTCTATGGAGGGTGGGTGGTGATTGCCTCTGTCTCTCTCTATGGAGGGTGGGTGGTGATTGTCTCTGTCTCTCTCTATGGAGGGTGGGTGGTGGTTGGCGCTGTCTCTCTCTATGGAGGGTGGGTGGTGGTTGGCTCTGTCTCTCTCTATGGAGGGTGGGTGGTGATTGCCTCTGTCTCTCTATGGAGGGTGGGTGGTGGTTGCCTCTGTCTCTCTCTATGGAGGGTGGGTGGTGGTTGGCTCTGTCTCTCTCTATGGAGGGTGGGTGGTGATTGCCTCTGTCTCTCTATGGAGGGTGGGTGGTGGTTGCCTCTGTCTCTCTCTATGGAGGGTGGGTGGTGGTTGGCTCTGTCTCTATGGAGGGTGGGTGGTGGTTGGCTCTGTCTCTATGGAGGGTGGGTGGTGGTTGGCTCTGTCTCTCTCTATGGAGGGTGGGTGGTGATTGCCTCTGTCTCTCTATGGAGCGTGGGTGGTGGTTGCCTCTGTCTCTCTCTATGGAAGGTGGGTGGTGGTTGGCTCTGTCTCTATGGAGGGTGGGTGGTGGTTGGCTCTCTCTCTATGGAGGGTGGGTGGTGGTTGGCTCTGTCTCTATGGAGGGTGGGTGGTGGTTGGTGCTGTCTCTCTATAGTGGGTGGTGATATCATGTCACTGTCATGGAATTGAGTCTCGGTTTCTCACCACACAGGGCCGTACTTATCTGGGGATGTCTACATTGCGGGATCTGATTCTGACTCGTCCTGCTCGGCAGTTCCAGTACTTGCACCTTCTTCTGGACCTAAGCTCCCATGAGAAGGACAAGGTAAGCGAGTGTGAAGTGCACCTGTCAGTTTCTTCAGCCTCTTGTAGTATTTACTGTCCATTCTTGGTCTTCTCAGGTCCGTCAGCAGGCTATGAACCTTATTAAGAGGATGTATGAGAAGGAGGCTCTTCATCAGTACATTGAGAAATTTGCCCTGAATTACCTGCAGCTTCTGGCTCACCCCAACCCCCCGTCCGTTCTGTTTGGGGCAGACAAGGACACAGGTGGGATTCTTTGTCTTTGTGTAGATGAGTCCTGTAGAAGGTTCTGATAGTCCTAACCCTGACATGTTTCTCTCCTCTCAGAGGTGGCGGCCCCCTGGACAGAAGACACTGTTAAGCACTGTTTATATCTGTATCTGGCTCTGCTCCCCCAGAATCACAAGCTCATCCATGAACTGGCCTCTGTCTACACCGAGGCCACAGCTGACATCAAGAGGACGGTGCTGAGGGTCATCGAAACTCCGGTAAGGAAAGGACTGCGCCCAGAGGGGGCTCCACTCATGTTTGGGGAGCTTGCTGGTAGATTGTTTCAGCAACAGTCTTCTCCTAAGATTCAAAGTGTGCATCGGTTGTATATTTTTATCATGGCTAATCCCTGTAAAGCCTTCATTGTGTAGACATCCAAAAGCCTTCAGACTGATGCTGGGCCCGCCATCTTGGATGTGATGTCATCAGTCCCAGCAGACTTGGGCTTTATGTACACAAGATGTTTTTACCTCGCCTGAACAATTTAACTTGACCGATAGTAACCCACATTTAAAATGTCCGTTTATATCCTGCTTTTAGCTGCGCTTTACCGCGTTTGCGTTTTTAGAATTTAAGCGCTTGAAATGCCTGTAAACTCAACTGTCTAGAAACGACTGTAAACGACCTTATGTACATGTACTGATAAGATAACATAGAGGAGAGATCGGAGATCCTGTGTACATGGACTGATAAGATAACACAGAAGAGAGATCGGGGATCCTGTGTACATGGACTGATAACATAGAGGAGAGATCGGGGATCCTGTGTACATGGACTGATAACATAGAGGAGAGATCGGGGATCCTGTGTACATGTACTGATAAGATAACATAGAGGAGAGATCGGAGATCCTGTGTACATGGACTGATAACATAGAGGAGAGATCGGGGATCCTGTGTACATGGACTGATAAGATAACACAGAAGAGAGATCGGGGATCCTGTGTACATGGACTGATAACATAGAGGAGAGATCGGGGATCCTGTGTACATGGACTGATAAGATAACATAGAGGAGAGATCGGGGATCCTGTGTACATGGACTGATAACATAGAGGAGAGATCGGGGATCCTGTGTACATGGACTGATAAGATAACATAGAGGAGAGATCGGGGATCCTGTGTACATGGACTGATAACATAGAGGAGAGATCGGGGATCCTGTGTACATGGACTGATAACATAGAGGAGAGATCGGGGATCCTGTGTACATAGAGGAGAGATCGGGGATCCTGTGTACATGGACTGATAACATAGAGGAGAGATCGGGGATCCTGTGTACATGGACTGATAACAGAGGAGAGATCGGGGATCCTGTGTACATAGAGGAGAGATCGGGGATCCTGTGTACATGTACTGATAACAGAGGAGAGATCGGGGATCCTGTGTACATAGAGGAGAGATCGGGGATCCTGTGTACATGGACTGATAACATAGAGGAGAGATCGGGGATCCTGTGTACATGGACTGATAACATAGAGGAGAGATCGGGGATCCTGTGTACTTGGACTGATAACATAGAGGAGAGATCGGGGATCCTGTGTACATGGACTGATAACATAGAGGAGAGATCGGGGATCCTGTGTACATGGACTGATAACATAGAGGAGAGATCGGGATCCTGTGTACATGGACTGATAACATAGAGGAGAGATCGGGATCCTGTGTACATGGACTGATAACATAGAGGAGAGATCGGGGATCCTGTGTACATAGAGGATAGATCGGGGATCCTGTGTACATGGACTGATAAGATAACATAGAGGAGAGATCGGGGATCCTGTGTACATGGACTGATAACATAGAGGAGAGATCGGGGATCCTGTGTACATGGACTGATAAGATAACATAGAGGAGAGATCGGGGATCCTGTGTACATGGACTGATAACATAGAGGAGAGATCGGGGATCCTGTGTACATGGACTGATAACATAGAGGAGAGATCGGGGATCCTGTGTACATGGACTGATAACATAGAGGAGAGATCGGGGATCCTGTGTACATAGAGGAGAGATCGGGGATCCTGTGTACATGGACTGATAACATAGAGGAGAGATCGGGGATCCTGTGTACATGGACTGATAACATAGAGGAGAGATCGGGGATCCTGTGTACATGGACTGATAACATAGAGGAGAGATCGGGATCCTGTGTACATGGACTGATAACATAGAGGAGAGATCGGGGATCCTGTGTACATGGACTGATAACATAGAGGAGAGATCGGGGATCCTGTGTACATAGAGGATAGATCGGGGATCTTGTGTACATGGACTGATAACATAGAGGAGAGATCGGGGATCCTGTGTACATGGACTGATAACATAGAGGAGAGATCGGGGATCCTGTGTACATGGACTGATAACATAGAGGAGAGATCAGGGGTCCTGTGTACATGGACTGATAACATAGAGGAGAGATCGGGGATCCTGTGTACATGGACTGATAACAGAGGAGAGATCGGGGATCATGTGTACATAGAGGAGAGATCGGGGATCCTGTGTACATGGACTGATAACATAGAGGAGAGATCGGGGATCCTGTGTACATGGACTGATAACATAGAGGAGAGATCGGGGATCCTGTGTACATGGACTGATAACAGAGGAGAGATCGGGGATCATGTGTACATAGAGGAGAGATCGGGGATCCTGTGTACATGGACTGATAACATAGAGGAGAGATCGGGGATCCTGTGTACATGGACTGATAACAGAGGAGAGATCGGGGATCCTGTGTACATAGAGGAGAGATCGGGGATCCTGTGTACATGGACTGATAAGATAACATAGAGGAGAGATCAGGGATCCTGTGTACATGGACTGATAACATAGAGGAGAGATCGGGGATCCTGTGTACATGGACTGATAACAGAGGAGAGATCGGGGATCCTGTGTACATAGAGGAGAGATCGGGGATCCTGTGTACATGGACTGATAAGATAACATAGAGGAGAGATCAGGGATCCTGTGTACATGGACTGATAACATAGAGGAGAGATCGGGGATCCTGTGTACATGGACTGATAACAGAGGAGAGATCGGGGATCCTGTGTACATAGAGGAGAGATCGGGGATCCTGTGTACATGTACTGATAACAGAGGAGAGATCGGGGATCCTGTGTACATAGAGGAGAGATCGGGGATCCTGTGTACATGGACTGATAACATAGAGGAGAGATCGGGGATCCTGTGTACATGGACTGATAACATAGAGGAGAGATCGGGGATCCTGTGTACATGGACTGATAACATAGAGGAGAGATCGGGGATCCTGTGTACATGGACTGATAACATAGAGGAGAGATCGGGGATCCTGTGTACATGGACTGATAACATAGAGGAGAGATCGGGGATCCTGTGTACATGGACTGATAACATAGAGGAGAGATTGGGGATCCTGTGTACATGGACTGATAACATAGAGGAGAGATCGGGGATCTTGTGTACATGGACTGATAACATAGAGGAGAGATCGGGGATCCTGTGTACATGGACTGATAACATAGAGGAGAGATCGGGGATCCTGTGTACATAGAGGAGAGATCGGGGATCCTGTGTACATGGACTGATAACATAGAGGAGAGATCGGGGATCCTGTGTACATGGACTGATAACATAGAGGAGAGATCGGGATCCTGTGTACATGGACTGATAACATAGAGGAGAGATCGGGGATCCTGTGTACATGGACTGATAACATAGAGGAGAGATCGGGATCCTGTGTACATGGACTGATAACATAGAGGAGAGATCGGGGATCCTGTGTACATGTAATGATAACATAGAGGAGAGATCGGGGATCCTGTGTACATGGACTGATAACATAGAGGAGAGATCGGGGATCCTGTGTACATGGACTGATAAGATAACATAGAGGAGAGATCGGGGATCCTGTGTACATGGACTGATAACATAGAGGAGAGATCGGGGATCCTGTGTACATGGACTGATAACATAGAGGAGAGATCGGGGATCCTGTGTACATGTAATGATAACATAGAGGAGAGATCGGGGATCCTGTGTACATGGACTGATAACATAGAGGAGAGATCGGGGATCCTGTGTACATGGACTGATAACATAGAGGAGAGATCGGGGATCCTGTGTACATGGACTGATAACATAGAGGAGAGATCGGGGATCCTATGTACATGGACTGATAACATAGAGGAGAGATCGGGGATCCTGTGTACATGGACTGATAACATAGAGGAGAGATCGGGGATCCTGTGTACATGGACTGATAACATAGAGGAGAGATCGGGGATCCTGTGTACATGGACTGATAACATAGAGGAGAGATCGGGGATCCTGTGTACATGGACTGATAACATAGAGGAGAGATCGGGGATCCTGTGTACATAGAGGATAGATCGGGGATCTTGTGTACATGGACTGATAACATAGAGGAGAGATCGGGGATCCTGTGTACATGGACTGATAACATAGAGGAGAGATCGGGGATCCTGTGTACATGGACTGATAACATAGAGGAGAGATCGGGGATCCTGTGTACATGGACTGATAACATAGAGGAGAGATCAGGGGTCCTGTGTACATGGACTGATAACATAGATGAGAGATCGGGGATCCTGTGTACATGGACTGATAACATAGAGGAGAGATCGGGGATCCTGTGTACATGGACTGATAACAGAGGAGAGATCGGGGATCCTGTGTACATAGAGGAGAGATCGGGGATCCTGTGTACATGTACTGATAACAGAGGAGAGATCGGGGATCCTGTGTACATAGAGGAGAGATCGGGGATCCTGTGTACATGGACTGATAACATAGAGGAGAGATCGGGGATCCTGTGTACATGGACTGATAACATAGAGGAGAGATCGGGGATCCTGTGTACATGGACTGATAACATAGAGGAGAGATCGGGGATCCTGTGTACATGGACTGATAACATAGAGGAGAGATCGGGGATCCTGTGTACATGTAATGATAACATAGAGGAGAGATCGGGGATCCTGTGTACATGGACTGATAACATAGAGGAGAGATCGGGGATCCTGTGTACATGGACTGATAACATAGAGGAGAGATCGGGGATCCTGTGTACATGTAATGATAACATAGAGGAGAGATCGGGGATCCTGTGTACATGGACTGATAACATAGAGGAGAGATCGGGGATCCTGTGTACATGGACTGATAAGATAACATAGAGGAGAGATCGGGGATCCTGTGTACATGGACTGATAACATAGAGGAGAGATCGGGGATCCTGTGTACATGGACTGA
This sequence comes from Rana temporaria, assembly GCF_905171775.1. NCBI lineage: Eukaryota > Metazoa > Chordata > Amphibia > Anura > Ranidae > Rana > Rana temporaria. The sequence goes on along the minus strand of NW_024404513.1, from coordinate 83,923 downwards.
TAACATAGAGGAGAGATCGGGGATCCTGTGTACATAGAGGAGAGATCGGGGATCCTGTGTACATGTAATGATAACATAGAGGAGAGATCGGGGATCCTGTGTACATAGAGGAGAGATCGGGGATCCTGTGTACATGGACTGATAACATAGAGGAGAGATCGGGGATCCTGTGTACATAGAGGAGAGATCGGGGATCCTGTGTACATGGACTGATAACATAGAGGAGAGATCGGGGATCCTGTGTACATGGACTGATAACATAGAGGAGAGATCGGGGATCCTGTGTACATGGACTGATAAGATAACATAGAGGAGAGATCGGGGATCCTGTTTACATGGACTGATAACATAGAGGAGAGATCGGGGATCCTGTGTACATGGACTGATAACATAGAGGAGAGATCGGGGATCCTGTGTACATGGACTGATAACATAGAGGAGAGATCGGGGATCCTGTGTACATAGAGGATAGATCGGGGATCCTGTGTACATGGACTGATAACATAGAGGAGAGATCGGGGATCCTGTGTACATGGACTGATAACATAGAGGAGAGATCGGGGATCCTGTGTACATGGACTGATAACATAGAGGAGAGATCGGGGATCCTGTGTACATGGACTGATAACATAGAGGAGAGATCGGGGATCCTGTGTACATAGAGGATAGATCGGGGATCCTGTGTACATGGACTGATAAGATAACATAGAGGAGAGATCGGGGATCCTGTGTACATAGAGGATAGATCGGGGATCTTGTGTACATGGACTGATAACATAGAGGAGAGATCGGGGATCCTGTGTACATAGAGGATAGATCGGGGATCTTGTGTACATGGACTGATAACATAGAGGAGAGATCGGGGATCCTGTGTACATGGACTGATAACATAGAGGAGAGATCGGGATCCTGTGTACATGGACTGATAACATAGAGGAGAGATCGGGGATCCTGTGTACATGGACTGATAAGATAACATAGAGGAGAGATCGGGGATCCTGTGTACATGGACTGATAACATAGAGGAGAGATCGGGGATCCTGTGTACATAGAGGAGAGATCGGGGATCCTGTGTACATGTAATGATAACATAGAGGAGAGATCGGGGATCCTGTGTACATAGAGGAGAGATCGGGGATCCTGTGTACATGGACTGATAACATAGAGGAGAGATCGGGGATCCTGTGTACATAGAGGAGAGATCGGGGATCCTGTGTACATGGACTGATAACATAGAGGAGAGATCGGGGATCCTGTGTACATGGACTGATAACATAGAGGAGAGATCGGGGATCCTGTGTACATGGACTGATAAGATAACATAGAGGAGAGATCGGGGATCCTGTTTACATGGACTGATAACATAGAGGAGAGATCGGGGATCCTGTGTACATGGACTGATAACATAGAGGAGAGATCGGGGATCCTGTGTACATGGACTGATAACATAGAGGAGAGATCGGGGATCCTGTGTACATAGAGGAGAGATCGGGGATCCTGTGTACATGGACTGATAACATAGAGGAGAGATCGGGGATCCTGTGTACATGGACTGATAACATAGAGGAGAGAACGGGATCCTGTGTACATGGACTGATAACATAGAGGAGAGATCGGGGATCCTGTGTACATGGACTGATAACATAGAGGAGAGATCGGGGATCCTGTGTACATGGACTGATAACATAAAGGAGAGATCGGGATCCTGTGTACATGGACTGATAACATAGAGGAGAGATCGGGGATCCTGTGTACATAGAGGATAGATCGGGGATCCTGTGTACATGGACTGATAAGATAACATAGAGGAGAGATCGGGGATCCTGTGTACATGGACTGATAACATAGAGGAGAGATCGGGGATCCTGTGTACATGGACTGATAACATAGAGGAGAGATCGGGGATCCTGTGTACATGGACTGATAACATAGAGGAGAGATCAGGAATCCTGTGTACATAGAGGATAGATCGGGGATCTTGTGTACATGGACTGATAACATAGAGGAGAGATCGGGATCCTGTGTACATGGACTGATAACATAGAAGAGAGATCGGGGATCCTGTGTACATGGACTGATAACAGAGGAGAGATCGGGGATCCTGTGTACATGGACTGATAACATAGAGGAGAGATCGGGGATCCTGTGTACATGGACTGATAACATAGAGGAGAGATCGGGGATCCTGTGTACATGGACTGATAGGATCCCCGATCTCTCCTCTATGTTATCTTATCAGTCCATGTACACAGGATCCCCGATCTCTCCTCTATGTTATCAGTCCATGTACACAGGATCCCCGATCTCTCCTCTATGTTATCAGTCCATGTACACAGGATCCCCGATCTCTCCTCTGTTATCAGTCCATGTACACAGGATCCCCGATCTCTCTTCTATGTTATCAGTCCATGTACACAGGATCCCCGATCTCTCCTCTATGTTATCTTGTGTACATGGACTGATAACATAGAGGAGAGATCGGGGATCCTGTGTACATGGACTGATAACATAGAGGAGAGATCGGGGATCCTGTGTACATGGACTGATAACATAGAGGAGAGATCGGGGATCCTGTGTACATGGACTGATAACATAGAGGAGAGATCGGGGATCCTGTGTACATAGAGGATAGATCGGGGATCCTGTGTACATGGACTGATAACATAGAGGAGAGATCGGGATCCTGTGTACATGGACTGATAACATAGAGGAGAGATCGGGGATCTTGTGTACATGGACTGATAACATAGAGGAGAGATCGGGGATCCTGTGTACATAGAGGATAGATCGGGGATCCTGTGTACATGGACTGATAAGATAACATAGAGGAGAGATCGGGGATCCTGTGTACATGGACTGATAACATAGAGGAGAGATCGGGGATCCTGTGTACATAGAGGATAGATCGGGGATCCTGTGTACATGGACTGATAACATAGAGGAGAGATCGGGGATCCTGTGTACATGGACTGATAACATAGAGGAGAGATCGGGGATCCTGTGTACATAGAGGATAGATCGGGGATCCTGTGTACATGTACTGATAACATAGAGGAGAGATCGGGGATCCTGTGTACATAGAGGAGAGATCGGGGATCCTGTGTACATGTAATGATAACATAGAGGAGAGATCGGGGATCCTGTGTACATGGACTGATAACATAGAGGAGAGATCGGGGATCCTGTGTACATAGAGGAGAGATCGGGGATCCTGTGTACATGTAATGATAACATAGAGGAGAGATCGGGGATCCTGTGTACATAGAGGAGAGATCGGGGATCCTGTGTACATGGACTGATAACATAGAGGAGAGATCGGGGATCCTGTGTACATAGAGGAGAGATCGGGGATCCTGTGTACATGGACTGATAACATAGAGGAGAGATCGGGGATCCTGTGTACATGGACTGATAACATAGAGGAGAGATCGGGGATCCTGTGTACATGGACTGATAAGATAACATAGAGGAGAGATCGGGGATCCTGTTTACATGGACTGATAACATAGAGGAGAGATCGGGGATCCTGTGTACATGGACTGATAACATAGAGGAGAGATCGGGGATCCTATGTACATGGACTGATAACATAGAGGAGAGATCGGGGATCCTGTGTACATAGAGGAGAGATCGGGGATCCTGTGTACATGGACTGATAACATAGAGGAGAGATCGGGGATCCTGTGTACATGGACTGATAACATAGAGGAGAGAACGGGATCCTGTGTACATGGACTGATAACATAGAGGAGAGATCGGGGATCCTGTGTACATGGACTGATAACATAGAGGAGAGATCGGGGATCCTGTGTACATGGACTGATAACATAAAGGAGAGATCGGGATCCTGTGTACATGGACTGATAACATAGAGGAGAGATCGGGGATCCTGTGTACATAGAGGATAGATCGGGGATCCTGTGTACATGGACTGATAAGATAACATAGAGGAGAGATCGGGGATCCTGTGTACATAGAGGATAGATCGGGGATCCTGTGTACATGGACTGATAACATAGAGGAGAGATCGGGGATCCTGTGTACATGGACTGATAACATAGAGGAGAGATCGGGGATCCTGTGTACATGGACTGATAACATAGAGGAGAGATCGGGGATCCTGTGTACATGGACTGATAACATAGAGGAGAGATCAGGGATCCTGTGTACATAGAGGATAGATCGGGGATCTTGTGTACATGGACTGATAACATAGAGGAGAGATCGGGATCCTGTGTACATGGACTGATAACATAGAAGAGAGATCGGGGATCCTGTGTACATAGAGGATAGATCGGGGATCCTGTGTACATGGACTGATAAGATAACATAGAGGAGAGATCGGGGATCCTGTGTACATGGACTGATAACAGAGGAGAGATCGGGGATCCTGTGTACATGGACTGATAACATAGAGGAGAGATCGGGGATCCTGTGTACATGGACTGATAACATAGAGGAGAGATCGGGGATCCTGTGTACATGGACTGATAAGATAACATAGAGGAGAGATCGGGGATCCTGTGTACATGGACTGATAACATAGAGGAGAGATCGGGGATCCTGTGTACATGGACTGATAACATAGAGGAGAGATCGGGGATCCTGTGTACATGGACTGATAACATAGAGGAGAGATCGGGGATCCTGTGTACATGGACTGATAACATAGAGGAGAGATCGGGGATCCTGTGTACATGGACTGATAACATAGAGGAGAGATCGGGATCCTGTGTACATGGACTGATAACATAGAGGAGAGATCGGGGATCTTGTGTACATGGACTGATAACATAGAGGAGAGATCGGGGATCCTGTGTACATAGAGGATAGATCGGGGATCCTGTGTACATGGACTGATAAGATAACATAGAGGAGAGATCGGGGATCCTGTGTACATGGACTGATAACATAGAGGAGAGATCGGGGATCCTGTGTACATAGAGGATAGATCGGGGATCCTGTGTACATGGACTGATAACATAGAGGAGAGATCGGGGATCCTGTGTACACGGACTGATAAGATAACATAGAGGAGAGATCGGGGATCCTGTGTACACGGACTGATAAGATAACATAGAGGAGAGATCGGGGATCCTGTGTACACGGACTGATAAGATAACATAGAGGAGAGATCGGGGATCCTGTGTACACGGACTGATAACAGAGGAGAGATCTGTCTACATGGGGCCCGGAAGCTACTACTCAATTGACACCCTATAGTATTTCCCATCGCTTCTACATAAAAAAAAATTGAAGGGGAGGGGCTGAGGAGCTGGGCCTGCACAGAAAGTAAGTAAACGCCCAGCGAAAGGAGAGAGCTATGATCCAACCTTACTAACTTGGAGGCACAAAGTAGAATTGCACATCTACAGTACTTGGCTTTTCTCTGTCGTTTCTCCACTTAGGGTGACAGAGTCTCTTTTAACGCAATGGCGGGGAGGGGGAGGGGCTTGCTATCTTGGATGATGTAGAAGAAATCTTATGTCCAATCCTCTGTCTGCAGATTCGGGGGATGGGAATGAACTCCCCTGAGCTTCTTCTATTGGTGGAGAATTGCCCCAAAGGTGCTGAGACTCTGGTCACCCGCTGCCTGCACATCCTGACCGATAAAGGTGAGTATGAAGCCTTCAGAGATCATCTCAGTGCTGCCTGTCCTCCGTGGGATGATGGAGGATCCTCAAAGCTGGCCATACACACAATCAGGTGAATGGAGCAATTCTGATTGCCTCTGGCTGCTGATCAATGGACGTTTGTATTTATTTGTATTTTCCCCAAGATGTCTCTGACAGAATTCCAGGTAGTAGTTGACCTCCTTGGAGGGTGTTGGTACTTGGAGTGATCTCATGGATGCGGTATTGTGTGTGTGTGTGTGTGTGTGTTTTTGTGTGTGTGTGTGTGTGTGTGTTTTTGTGTGTGTGTGTGTGTGTGTGTGTGTGTGTTTTTGTGTGTGTGTGTGTGTGTGTGTGTGTGTGTGTGTGTGTGTGTGTGTGTGTGTGTGTGTGTGTGTGTGTTTTTGTGTGTGTGTGTGTGTGTGTGTTTTTGTGTGTGTGTGTGTGTGTGTGTGTGTGTGTGTGTGTGTGTGTGTGTGTGTTTTTGTGTGTGTGTGTTTTTGTGTGTGTGTTTTTGTGTGTTTGTGTGTGTGTGTGTGTGTGTGTGTGTGTGTGTGTGTGTGTCGGCGGGTTCTGGACTTTTAGGTCAAAGTGATGTGGAGCCGGCTGACCACTGTTTTAAATTTTGGGTACAATGACGCACGACCACGCAATTGTCGGTTAAAGTAACGCAGAGCCATATCGCAAACAATGGTCATGAAGGGGATAAAACACTTGGCTTCTGTCATGAGGAGGAGTCCAGACACAATTCACATTTCCATTGGTGTATGGCCAGCTTCACCCTCCGTTCTCTGGCCATTGTAGTCATGCTGTATGAGTCAATGTGTTCACTTTTCTTTATTTTATCTGAAACTAGTGCCGCCATCTCCTGAACTAGTGAAACGCGTGCGTGATCTCTATCAGAAGCGTCTCCCGGATGTCCGGTTCCTGATCCCGGTACTGAACGGTCTGGATAAGGTAAAGTTTTGCATCTGGAATGCCTTCTTGGCCGCTCCTATAAATTTGCTGGTTCTGTACATTCCAGAGAGGCAGAAAAAGCCACAGACACTGATATGAGGGGGATGGGTCCCCCAGGTAGGGGTGTGTGGGGGGGTGGGATGGGTCCCCCAGGTAGGGGTGTGTGGGGGGGGGATGGGTCCCCCTGGTAGGATGTGTGAGGGGGGGGGGATGGGTCCCCCTGGTAGGATGTGTGAGGGGGGGGGGATGGGTCCCCCTGGTAGGATGTGTGAGGGGGGGGATGGGTCCCCCAGGTAGGGTGTGTGGGGGGGGGATGGGTCCCCCAGGTAGGATGTGTGAGGGGGGGGGGATGGGTCCCCCTGGTAGGATGTGTGTGTGGGGGGGGATGGGTCCCCCAGGTAGGGGTGTGTGGGGGGGGGGTGGGTCCCCCAGATAGGATGTGTGAGGGGGGGGGGATGGGTCCCCCTGGTAGGATGTGTGAGGGGGGGGGGATGGGTCCCCCAGGTAGGATGTGTGAGGGGGGGGGATGGGTCCCCCAGGTAGGGTGTGTGGGGGGGGGGATGGGTCCCCCAGGTAGGATGTGTGAGGGGGGGGGGATGGGTCCCCCTGGTAGGATGTGTGAGGGGGGGGGATGGGTCCCCCTGGTAGGATGTGTGAGGGGGGGGGATGGGTCCCCCTGGTAGGATGTGTGTGTGTGTGGGGGGGGGGGGGGATGGGTCCCCCAGATAGGATGTGTTGCTTTTGATCGGTCTTCCCTTAAGACTTGCTGGAAGATTGGAGTTTAGAGGCTGATTTATAGAGCATTATACATTGTACATTCATATCAGTCCCTGCCCCGAGGAGCTTGCCATCTATTCTCCCTAACTCCCAATCATACATACATACATACATACATGTACTGGGGCTAATTAACCTCCCAGCATGTATTTGGAATGTGGGAGGAAAGCGGAGTACCAGGAAGATCATGCAGACTCCATGCAGATGGTGTGGTTGGGATTTGAACTGCCGCCCCGAGTGCTGCCAGGCAGAACCACCAATCCTCTGTACCGACCAATCCCAGTCCTTGATTTGATTCTTTTGTACTTTATTCTGATGATTGTGTTTTTGCAGAGTCTCAGTCTTATCGTTATCTCTCCTTCTAGAAAGAGGTGGTCCAGGCTTTGCCCAAACTCATCAAACTCAACCCAATAGTAGTGAAGGAAGTTTTCAACCGCCTCCTGGGAACCCAGCATGGTAAGAGTGCCAAACCTGTGTTGTCCCAATATCATTCTTTGTGTAGTCCGTCCTCCTTTGTGTAGTCCGTCCTCCTTTGTGTAGTCCATCCTCCTTTGTGCCGTCCCTGTCCTCCTTTGTGTAGTCCGTCCCTGTCCTCCTTTGTGTAGTCCGTCCCCGTCCTCCTTTGTGTACAGCGTCCCCGTCCTCCTTTGTGTAGTCCGTCCCTGTCCTCCTTTGTGTAGTCCGTCCCCGTCCTCCTTTGTGTACAGCGTCCCCGTCCTCCTTTGTGTAGTCCGTCCCTGTCCTCCTTTGTGTAGTCCGTCCCTGTCCTCCTTTGTGTAGTCCGTCCCTGTCCTCCTTTGTGTAGTCCGTCCCTGTCCTCCTTTGTGTAGTCCGTCCCTGTCCTCCTTTGTGTACAGCGTCCCCGTCCTCCTTTGTGTAGTGCGTCCCCGTCCTCCTTTGTGTAGTCCGTCCCCGTCCTCCTTTGTGTAGTCCGTCCCCGTCCTCCTTTGTGTAGTCCGTCCCTGTCCTCCTTTGTGTAGTCCGTCCCTGTCCTCCTTTGTGTAGTCCGTCCCTGTCCTCCTTTGTGTACAGCGTCCCCGTCCTCCTTTGTGTAGTCCGTCCCTGTCCTCCTTTGTGTAGTCCGTCCCCGTCCTCCTTTGTGTACAGCGTCCCCGTCCTCCTTTGTGTAGTCCGTCCCTGTCCTCCTTTGTGTAGTCCGTCCCTGTCCTCCTTTGTGTAGTCCGTCCCTGTCCTCCTTTGTGTAGTCCGTCCCTGTCCTCCTTTGTGTAGTCCGTCCCTGTCCTCCTTTGTGTACAGCGTCCCCGTCCTCCTTTGTGTAGTGCGTCCCCGTCCTCCTTTGTGTAGTCCGTCCCCGTCCTCCTTTGTGTAGTCCGTCCCCGTCCTCCTTTGTGTAGTCCGTCCCTGTCCTCCTTTGTGTAGTCCGTCCCTGTCCTCCTTTGTGTAGTCCGTCCCTGTCCTCCTTTGTGTAGTCCGTCCCCGTCCTCCTTTGTGTAGTCCGTCCCCGTCCTCCTTTGTGTAGTCCGTCCCCGTCCTCCTTTGTGTAGTCCGTCCCTGTCCTCCTTTGTGTAGTCCGTCCCTGTCCTCCTTTGTGTAGTCCGTCCCTGTCCTCCTTTGTGTAGTCCGTCCCCGTCCTCCTTTGTGTAGTCCGTCCCTGTCCTCCTTTGTGTAGTCCGTCCCCGTCCTCCTTTGTGTAGTCCGTCCCTGTCCTCCTTTGTGTAGTCCGTCCCTGTCCTCCTTTGTGTACAGCGTCCCCGTCCTCCTTTGTGTAGTGCGTCCCTGTCCTCCTTTGTGTAGTCCGTCCCTGTCCTCCTTTGTGTAGTCCGTCCCTGTCCTCCTTTGTGTACAGCGTCCCCGTCCTCCTTTGTGTAGTCCGTCCCCGTCCTCCTTTGTGTAGTCCGTCCCTGTCCTCCTTTGTGTAGTCTGTCCCCGTCCTCCTTTGTGTAGTCCGTCCCTGTCCTCCTTTGTGTAGTCCGTCCCTGTCCTCCTTTGTGTACAGCGTCCCCGTCCTCCTTTGTGTAGTCCGTCCCCGTCCTCCTTTGTGTAGTCCGTCCCTGTCCTCCTTTGTGTAGTCCGTCCCTGTCCTCCTTTGTGTAGTCCGTCCCCGTCCTCCTTTGTGTAGTCCGTCCCTGTCCTCCTTTGTGTAGTCCGTCCCCTTCCTCCTTTGTGTAGTCCGTCCTCCTTTGTGTAGTCCGTCCCTGTCCTCCTTTGTGTAGTCCGTCCCTGTCCTCCTTTGTGTAGTCCGTCCCCCGTCCTCCTTTGTGTAGTCCGTCCCCGTCCTCCTTTGTGTAGTCCGTCCCTGTCCTCCTTTGTGTAGTCCGTCCCTGTCCTCCTTTGTGTAGTCCGTCCCCGTCCTCCTTTGTGTAGTCCGTCCCCCTTTGTGTAGTCTGTCCCCCGTCCTCCTTTGTGTAGTCTGTCCCCAGTCCTCCTTTGTGTAGTCCGTCCCCGTCCTCCTTTGTGTAGTCCGTCCCTGTCCTCCTTTGTGTAGTCCGTCCCCGTCCCCCTTTGTGTAGTCCGTCCCTGTCCTCCTTTGTGTAGTCCGTCCCTGTCCTCCTTTGTGTACAGCGTCCCCCGTCCTCCTTTGTGTAGTGCGTCCCTGTCCTCCTTTGTGTAGTCCGTCCCTGTCCTCCTTTGTGTAGTCCGTCCCTGTCCTCCTTTGTGTACAGCGTCCCCGTCCTCCTTTGTGTAGTCCGTCCCCGTCCTCCTTTGTGTAGTCCGTCCCTGTCCTCCTTTGTGTAGTCTGTCCCCGTCCTCCTTTGTGTAGTCCGTCCCTGTCCTCCTTTGTGTAGTCCGTCCCTGTCCTCCTTTGTGTACAGCGTCCCCGTCCTCCTTTGTGTAGTCCGTCCCCGTCCTCCTTTGTGTAGTCCGTCCCTGTCCTCCTTTGTGTAGTCCGTCCCTGTCCTCCTTTGTGTAGTCCGTCCCCGTCCTCCTTTGTGTAGTCCGTCCCTGTCCTCCTTTGTGTAGTCCGTCCCCTTCCTCCTTTGTGTAGTCCGTCCTCCTTTGTGTAGTCCGTCCCTGTCCTCCTTTGTGTAGTCCGTCCCTGTCCTCCTTTGTGTAGTCCGTCCCCCGTCCTCCTTTGTGTAGTCCGTCCCCGTCCTCCTTTGTGTAGTCCGTCCCTGTCCTCCTTTGTGTAGTCCGTCCCTGTCCTCCTTTGTGTAGTCCGTCCCCGTCCTCCTTTGTGTAGTCCGTCCCCCTTTGTGTAGTCTGTCCCCCGTCCTCCTTTGTGTAGTCTGTCCCCAGTCCTCCTTTGTGTAGTCCGTCCCCGTCCTCCTTTGTGTAGTCCGTCCCTGTCCTCCTTTGTGTAGTCCGTCCCCGTCCCCCTTTGTGTAGTCCGTCCCCGTCCTCCTTTGTGTAGTCCGTCCCCGTCCTCCTTTGTGTAGTCCGTCCCCGTCCTCCTTTGTGTAGTCCGTCCCTGTCCTCCTTTGTGTAGTCCGTCCCCCTTTGTGTAGTCCGTCCCCGTCCTCCTTTGTGTAGTCCGTCCCTGTCCTCCTTTGTGTAGTCCGTCCCCTGTCCTCCTTTGTGTAGTCCGTCCCTGTCCTCCTTTGTGTAGTCCGTCCCCGTCCCCCTTTGTGTAGTCCGTCCCCGTCCTCCTTTGTGTAGTCCGTCCCCGTCCTCCTTTGTGTAGTCCGTCCCCGTCCTCCTTTGTGTAGTCCGTCCCCCGTCCTCCTTTGTGTAGTCCGTCCCCCGTCCTCCTTTGTGTAGTCCGTCCCCGTCCTCCTTTGTGTAGTCCGTCCCTGTCCTCCTTTGTGTAGTCCGTCCCTGTCCTCCTTTGTGTAGTCCGTCCCTGTCCTCCTTTGTGTAGTCCGTCCCTGTCCTCCTTTGTGTAGTCCGTCCCTGTCCTCCTTTGTGTAGTCCGTCCCTGTCCTCCTTTGTGTAGTCCGTCCCTGTCCTCCTTTGTGTAGTCCGTCCCTGTCCTCCTTTGTGTAGTCCGTCCCTGTCCTCCTTTGTGTAGTCTGTCCCCGTCCTCCTTTGTGTAGTCCGTCCTCCTTTGTGTAGTCCGTCCCTGTCCTCCTTTGTGTAGTCCGTCCCCCGTCCTCCTTTGTGTAGTCCGTCCCCCGTCCTCCTTTGTGTAGTCTGTCCCCGTCCTCCTTTGTGTAGTCTGTCCCTGTCCTCCTTTGTGTAGTCCGTCCCCCGTCCTCCTTTGTGTAGTCCGTCCCCGTCCTCCTTTGTGTAGTCCGTCCCTGTCCTCCTTTGTGTAGTCCGTCCCCCGTCCTCCTTTGTGTAGTCCGTCCCCGTCCTCCTTTGTGTAGTCCGTCCCTGTCCTCCTTTGTGTAGTCTGTCCCCGTCCTCCTTTGTGTAGTCCGTCCCCGTCCTCCTTTGTGTATTTCGTCCCCGTCCTCCTTTGTGTAGTCCGTCCCCGTCCTCCTTTGTGTAGTCCGTCCCCCGTCCTCCTTTGTGTAGTCCGTCCCCCTTTGTGTAGTCCGTCTCTGTCCTCCTTTGTGTAGTCCGTCCTCCTTTGTGTAGTCCGTCCCCGTCCTCCTTTGTGTAGTCCGTCCCCGTCCTCCTTTGTGTAGTCCGTCCTCCTTTGTGTAGTCCGTCCCCGTCCTCCTTTGTGTAGTCCGTCCCCGTCCTCCTTTGTGTAGTCCGTCCCCGTCCTCCTTTGTGTAGTCCGTCCCTGTCCTCCTTTGTGTAGTCCGTCCCCGTCCTCCTTTGTGTAGTCCGTCCCCGTCCTCCTTTGTGTAGTCCGTCCCCCGTCCTCCTTTGTGTAGTCCGTCCCCCTTTGTGTAGTCTGTCCCCGTCCTCCTTTGTGTCGTCCGTCCCTGTCCTCCTTTGTGTAGTCCGTCCTCCTTTGTGTAGTCCGTCCCCCGTCCTCCTTTGTGTAGTCCGTCCCCCTTTGTGTAGTCTGTCCCCGTCCTCCTTTGTGTAGTCTGTCCCCTTCCTCCTTTGTGTAGTCCGTCCTCCTTTGTGTAGTCCGTCCCCGTCCTCCTTTGTGTAGTCCGTCCCCGTCCTCCTTTGTGTAGTCCGTCCCTGTCCTCCTTTGTGTAGTGCGTCCCCGTCCTCCTTTGTGTAGTGCGTCCCCGTCCTCCTTTGTGTAGTCTGTCCCCCGTCCTCCTTTGTGTAGTCCGTCCCTGTCCTCCTTTGTGTAGTCCGTCCCTGTCCTCCTTTGTGTAGTCCGTCCCTGTCCTCCTTTGTGTAGTCCGTCCCTGTCCTCCTTTGTGTAGTCCGTCCCTGTCCTCCTTTGTGTAGTCCGTCCCCGTCCTCCTTTGTGTAGTCCGTCCCCCGTCCTCCTTTGTGTAGTCCGTCCCCCGTCCTCCTTTGTGTAGTCCGTCCCCCGTCCTCCTTTGTGTAGTCCGTCCCTGTCCTCCTTTGTGTAGTCCGTCCCCGTCCTCCTTTGTGTAGTCCGTCCCTGTCCTCCTTTGTGTAGTCCGTCCCTGTCCTCCTTTGTGTAGTCCGTCCCTGTCCTCCTTTGTGTAGTCCGTCCCTGTCCTCCTTTGTGTAGTCCGTCCCTGTCCTCCTTTGTGTAGTCCGTCCCCGTCCTCCTTTGTGTAGTCCGTCCCTGTCCTCCTTTGTGTAGTCCGTCCCTGTCCTCCTTGGTGTAGTCCGTCCCTGTCCTCCTTTGTTTAGTCCGTCCCTGTCCTCCTTTGTGTAGTCCGTCCCTGTCCTCCTTTGTGTAGTCCGTCCCCGTCCTCCTTTGTGTAGTCCGTCCCCGTCCTCCTTTGTGTAGTCCGTCCCCCGTCCTCCTTTGTGTAGTCCGTCCCCCGTCCTCCTTTGTGTAGTCCGTCCCCTTCCTCCTTTGTGTAGTCCGTCCCCCGTCCTCCTTTGTGTAGTCCGTCCCCCGTCCTCCTTTGTGTAGTCCGTCCCCTTCCTCCTTTGTGTAGTCCGTCCCCCTTCCTCCTTTGTGTAGTCCGTCCCTGTTTTCCTTTGTGTAGTCCGTCCCCGTCCTCCTTTGTGTAGTCCGTCCCTGTCCTCCTTTGTGTAGTCCGTCCCCGTCCTCCTTTGTGTAGTCCGTCCCTGTCCTCCTTTGTGTAGTCCGTCCCCCGTCCTCCTTTGTGTAGTCCGTCCCCCGTCCTCCTTTGTGTAGTCCGTCCCTGTCCTCCTTTGTGTAGTCCGTCCCATTCCTCCTTTGTGTAGTCCGTCCCTGTTTTCCTTTGTGTAGTCCGTCCCCGTCCTCCTTTGTGTAGTCCGTCCCTGTCCTCCTTTGTGTAGTCCGTCCCCGTCCTCCTTTGTGTAGTCCGTCCCTGTCCTCCTTTGTGTAGTCCGTCCCCCGTCCTCCTTTGTGTAGTCCGTCCCCCGTCCTCCTTTGTGTAGTCCGTCCCTGTCCTCCTTTGTGTAGTCCGTCCCATTCCTCCTTTGTGTAGTCCGTCCCCGTCCTCCTTTGTGTAGTCCGTCCCCCGTCCTCCTTTGTGTAGTCCGTCCCCGTCCTCCTTTGTGTAGTCCGTCCCCCGTCCTCCTTTGTGTAGTCCGTCCCCTGTCCTCCTTTGTGTAGTCCGTCCTCCTTTGTGTAGTCCGTCCCCTTCCTCCTTTGTGTAGTCCGTCCCTGTCCTCCTTTGTGTAGTCCGTCCCATTCCTCCTTTGTGTAGTCCGTCCCCGTCCTCCTTTGTGTAGTCCGTCCCTGTCCTCCTTTGTTTAGTCCGTCCCTGTTTTCCTTTGTGTAGTCCGTCCCCCGTCCTCCTTTGTG
>NW_024404513.1:0-65000 GCF_905171775.1 Rana temporaria | reverse complement strand
TCTGTGAGAGCTGGGTATAGCCTCAATACCTAGAGAAAGGATCGCGTTACCTAGATCGAAGGGTAATCTGGAGCCAGTCAGCCGCTCTATAAGGTCAAAGACCTCTCTCCAGAAGGAGTCCAATTTAGGGCACCTCCCCAATATATGTATCAGTGAGCCTCTCTCTCCACACTGTCTCCAACACAAGGGGGACTGTCCCTTTGAAAAGCCCGCTAACCTCGTAGGTGTCAGATACCATCTGAGTAGTATTTTTTGAGATAACTCCCATAAATTAGCGCTCTTTGTGGCTTTGTAATTGGACGCTACGGCTAACTTCCACTGGTACAAGGAGTAGGAGCGCTTCAAGTCTAGTTCCCATGTTCTCATCGAAGGGGTTTTATCAAACTCAGTTTTTTTGGCCAAATAAGTTGTAAAATAGAGATATTCCCTTGATAGACGAGTTGGCATTGGATAGGTAGAGGTACACTCGCCAAGGGACTATAATAGACGATGCGAATGGAGTAGCTAGTAGATGAGATATCTGGGTATAAGCATAGTTATCTTTACCTTCGAGTCCAAATTCGATCTGAAGAGACCGGAAGGACTTGGTTGCTGGGCCTACTCTCAAGTCCTCAACGGACAAAATGCCCTTAGATTCCCACGTACCAATGTTTAGGTTCGGGATAGCTAGGTTGAGGCCAGAGACAGGCAGATGTAAGGTCTTGTGGCTAGAGCCCCCCTGTGGTTCGTTCAGGAATGTCTTCCATGTCTTCAACGAGGCTAATATAGTAGGCGACAGGTCTGGAGGAACACTAGTTGGAGTATCGCAAAAGAATATTAAATCATATAAAGTATATCGAGAACATTGTGCAGTTTCCAGCTCCAACCATCTGGTAGCCGCCCCGCTAGGAAACCAATGCTTTGTTTGGGCCAGTATGGCTGCCATGTGATAATCCTTAAGAGAAACATGTCCCACCCCTCCCGTCGCTCTGGACCTCAGTAGTTTGTGCGAAGCGCACCTAGCTTTCTGGCCCTGCCATAAAAATTTATTAATTTGCGATTGTGCTGTTAGAAAAAATTTAGTTGGGACCGATATAGGGAGGTTCCGAAACAGATAGATGAATTGAGGCAAAACCATCATTTTAAATGCGGCTAAGCGTCCAGACCAGGTGGACTCCCTCCAGGAAAGGTCCTGTAATTTGTTGCCTAGGTCGTTTAGGAATGGGGTATAATTGGCACCGACTAGGTCTTTTACTTGGGCGGTCAATGTAATACCTAGGTATTTTATGCCCTTGTCCACCCATTTAAATGGATACCGAGATTGAAGTCCAGAGCGAGTGACGGGGTCAATTCCCAACCCCAGGATAAAGGATTTACTCTCATTGACCTTGTAATAAGAGATTCGGTTAAATAATGTTAGTGCCTCAGAGGTTGCGGCTAGGGAGGAACCCACCTTGGTCATGATCATGATAATGTCATCTGCGAAGAGACTGATTGCATGCTTCTGAGTGCCCACCTCAAATCCTGTTATGTCAGGATGTGATCTCACGTGTATAGCAAATGGCTCCATTACTAAATTAAAAATTAGGGGGGACAGGGGACAGCCCTGCCTTGTGCCGTTGGAGATTGCGAAGGGGGTGGAGAGAATACCTGATATAAAAACCCTGGCAGAGGGATTGGAGTAAAGAGCTAAGATAGAAGATAGAATCTCACCTCTAAAGCCAAAAGCCTCCAATGTCCTGGTCAGATACAACCAGTGGACTCTATCAAAGGCCTTCTCTGCATCCAAGGATAGGAGCAGAGAAGGCCTTTGTCGCACCTGAGCCAGGTGAATAAGATTTATCATGCGTCTAGTAGCGTCTGACGTTTGCCTATGCTTTGTGAAGCCTGTTTGATCTGGGTGTATTAGTAGCGGTAGTATATTCACCAAACGCAATGCTAATAATTTTGCATAGATCTTGATATCTATGTTTAATAAGGAAATTGGTCTAAAATTTGCAGGACAGGTGGGCTCCTTCCCGGGCTTTGGCAAAGTGACAATCAGGGCCTCCAACATCTCTCGTGGAAAAGAGGCCGAGGCAGCAGCAGAACGGAACACTTGTAATAAGTGCGGAGATATGACTGATTTGAACGTTTTGTAGTACTCACTACCAAAACCATCTGGTCCTGGGGATTTGTTTAGGGGGAGTGAATCTATTACTTTAGATAGTTCTTGGTCACTAAAGGGTGAATTTAAAGTTAGTAGGTGCTCAGGTGACAATTTAGGTATATTTAATTTATTAAGGAACTGATCAATGATGTTCGGAGTGGGCTGAAAGGTGGATGGGTCATCCTTTAAATTATATAAGGTGCTGTAATAGTGACTGAATGCGTCTGCAATTTTCTGGGGATGATATTCTTTCTGGTTAGATTGTGGGTGGATAATGTACGGAATTTTAAGCTTATATCTATGTCCCCTGAGGGTTTGTGCTAATAATTTCCCTGCTTTATTACCTGTGGAGTAGTATGTCATCTTAAGTTTTTTTGTTGCACGCTCGAAAGTTTCTAGGAGTAGGAGTCTAAGGTCATACCTAAGTTTCATCAGCTGATCAGAGACGGTAGGGGATGTATTCTGTTTGTTTACTAATTCTAGTTGGGTTATTTGATCAGTCAGCTCAGTAACCCGCTGCTGCCTCTGCCTCCTAAACCGTGCCCCCAACTGAATCCCAATACCACGCATGTATGCCTTATGGGCATTCCACAATACAAAAGGACTGTCAACAGAACCAGCATTATCAGAAAAATAAGAAGTTATGTGTGACTCAAACACCTCCTTCGCCTCACGTTGCTGTAAAAGAAAGGTGTTGAGCCTCCACACAGGGCTCCTCTGGGGAGGAATTGAGTCCTCAACAGTTAAGACAATAGACGCATGATCAGACCATGTTATGGTATTAATATCCGCTGATATGGTCTTCAACAACACTTGTTGGTCCACCACAAACAAATCGATCCTGGTGTAGACCCTATGAGGTGGAGAAAAATAGGTGTAGTCCCTTTCGGATCCATGCAAACAGCGCCAGGCATCATACACACCCTGGCTCTGCATACACGGAAGCAAGGTAGGCTGATAGCGGGTAGAATGGGAAGTAGAGTCCATCCCGGGGTCAGGTGCAACATTAAAGTCCCCGCATATAATCAAATGACCTCTTTTTAGTTTGAGAACCTTCTTCATCAAGTTGTTAAAAAAGCGGATTTGGTGGGTGTTTGGCGAATATGCCGTCACTATAGTATAAGGAACAGAGTCTATTTCACACAGTAGTATGAGAAATCTTCCCAGCGGATCCTGAACTTGGGATTGTAAAGAGAAGGCCACTGAGTCCCTTACAGCAATCAGTACTCCCTTCGTTTTTGAGTCTGCATTCGCCGTGAACACATGGGGAAAACATTTATGGGAACACTTAGGAGGAGCCTTGCTACTAAAGTGAGTTTCCTGGGCGCATAATATGTCCCCATTATGAGAAATGGCTTCGCTCCACATTGACTTCCTCTTCACCGGGTGGTTTAAACCCTTAACGTTCATAGATATTATTTTAAGTGGCATATTTTGTAGGTGGGGTTAATGCTTGGGAAGATGAGAGATGACATAACAATCCAGTGCAGAGGGTGCCAAGTGTGGTTATTTGGTAACAATACAGACAAAGGGCCAGCAAATAATACTCACAGCCAGAAGGCCAGCAGTCCACAGGATAAGCATGGGTGCATTTTCGGGTCAGTTGGCATCCTGGGCTATCCTTGATAATATTCCGGGTACAGTAGTGCACTCCGATCCGTCGACATCCATAAGGGCGAGGTATAGGTGAAGTGAGAATATCATGAAGAAAAAAAATAAAATAAAATGAGAAACAGGATGTAAGAAAAAAAAGGACAACATGAACAGAGCAACGTAGTAATGACCCTGAGCCCAGGGTCATATCCCTAGAAAGCGACAAGTCACTTGGGGCAGCTATCTGCTGCAACAGAATTGGGGTAACAATGTCAATGGCGACAACTTAGTGACATGTGGGAGACAAAGTAGAAATTGAGAGACCCACCATGGACAGTATCAGGTATGGGTTTTTGCATTCCTGGAGGTGACTTGTTTCCAGCCTGACTCCACATGAAGCGGAGTGCTAGTCAAGGCCTGCTTCCCAGCCTCAGCAGGGAGAAGCCCCCATTCCCTGAGGAGGGCAAGGCCCTTCTCCAATGCTGATATTGTGTAGGTGTGGTTATCCTTGGTTACAGAAAGCTTTGTCGGGTATCCCCACCTGTATATTATTTTGTGGTTACGTAAGATTTTCGTGACAGACGTTAGATTTTTCCTTTTCTGCAGCGTGTACTGGGACAGATCTGCGTAGAACTGTATGTTCTGGCACTGCTCTGGGATCTGTTCCCTTTTCCTCATTGTAGTCATAAGCCGTTCTTTGACATGGTAGAAATGTAGACGTAGTAACACATCTCTAGGAACTTGCTCCGACAGGTGTGACGGCTTTGGCAAGCGATGTATGCGATCAATAGTGACATCTAAGTCAGAAAGTTCTGGCAGCATATCTTTAAACATGGATGCAGCATAATGGTTCAGGTCATGTTGTTGAACCGATTCAGGGATCCCCCTAATTTTAAGATTGTTCCTTCTGGACCTATCTTCCATATCTGCCAACTTTGCTTTAATCCACTCATTATCTGCTTCTCTATCTTCATTAGCGTCAACTAGTTAATTTATAGTAGTAGCATATTCCTCCATTTTGGATTCAATATGATTCACTCTGGTACCAACCTCCTGTATATCTCCTGTTAAGCGATGCATACAGGCTGCCAAATCCGACTGCAGTGTACTCCTCAAGGATATCAGCATATCCTTGAGGACAGTGTCAATTACAGGCTGATTTTGTGTGGGGAACGAGATAATGGATTCCGGCAGGTCCCTGGTATCCTCCCCCGAGTCAGAGGCCTGGCTGGCTGCCGGACTCGTGGACCGGCCTAATCCCTGTCCATCCATCCTGGGTTTAGACTTCACCGGGCTGCAGGATGATGGCGTGGGTGGAGGGGAAGAGGATGCATCATCCGATGCTCTTTGTGTGGTGCGAGTACCTTGATGAGAGGTCCGGGCCCCGTTGGTGGTCGGCTGCGGGGAGTAGGCCTCGGCGCCATCTTGCCTGGTGTTACCTCCGGCCGGAGCGAAAAAGTCCGTCAAACGGTGAGGATGCTTAGCCATCTGCCGTTTCCCGGTCATGGCTGGAGTGCTGCGGGGTGTAGGTGGTGGATGATCCGTCAAAATTCGCTGTGTGCGGGTCGGGTTGTGCCGCTGGTCTCCTCGTTAGTCCGGAGCTCCAGGCTTAGACGTCCATCCGGCTCACGCGCCAAGCCACGCCCCCTAGTCACATATCTTAATGATAGGATGGCTCTATGTGTATTATTCCCCATAAGAAGTGACCTCCCTTGTAGTGTTGGAAAAGCATTGAGTGGGGCCTGTGTGATATAAAAATATATGTGTGTGTCAGAGAGCTGTGCTTACCTGCAAGCCTCCAGGCGATGCTCCATCAGTCTTCCTCCTCAGAGCCTGCAAGCAGGCAAAACGCTGACCTCCTCGTGGTTCCAGCTGGAGCAGAGAGGCTCCCTTCCCCCCAACACCCCCCCCCTATCGGCGGGCGCACGCGCGCGTTCACGTGTTATAGGCGCAATTCGCGCCGTTTAGCTGAGGGGGGAAGGGCGGGTCAGTGGCTTAAGGAAGGGGCGGCCCTTCTTTTTTCGTTCCAAACAGCTCATTCGATACATTGGAACTGGGGAGGAAAGACCAGAGCGGCAGCACGGGGCGCCGAGGACACACAGTGGCCAGAAAGGATATTGCAGTCTTCAGAAGACTGTTTTCAAGCCTAGAAATAGGCTGTTTCTTTTCCATCTCATAGTTTTTCTTTGCAATACTACTCAGGGGGACAGAATGCTTTTTCTTTCCTGGATTTGAAACAAAAAAAAAAAAAAAAAAAAGTCATCTAGGGGAGAGGAAGCATTTTTTATCCCCCAAACAGGTGTTTGGGCAATTAACTATTTATAGTTCCAAGTACCAATAGGTAGCAGGTGTACCTCGGTATTGTACCATGGCATCCGGGTCAGAGGGTACAAGAGGTGGGGATTCCCCCAGAGAGTCTGAGGTCTCGGACAAAGCTATACCGCTGCTTTCCCCACAGGGAGCCTTGGGGCCATCGGGATCTGGGGCTGGAGCTGGCGCGGGTCAGTCCAACCCTAAGATAGTCACGGATGAGGTATTACTCACCTCTTTAAAGGAGATGGAGAAAAGAATGGGAAAAATGATAGCCACAGCTATGCGGGGCAGTAAACGGATTAGATCTCCGTCGCCCGAGCGCGGACCCTCAGAAGAGGAGGTCCTTTCCTCAGGGGAATTGGACGACCTCTTGGACAAGGACCAAGTAGGTTCAGGGATCGAAGATCCGGATACAGAGGAGTCTGGAGCAGTCTCCCAAGGGGAGAGCTGGTGGATTCAAGCCTTAACGGACTTGGTCCATAATGCATTCAACTTGCCAGTACCAGATCTCCAGGTATCAACGGTTTCAGCTTTGGGCTCACTGAGGGCGCCTCAAAGCAATGCAGTGTTTCCGATCCACCCTCTACTAGAGGGAGTTTTGTTCCAAGATTGGAACAAGCCAGATAAAATCTTCTTACCACCTAAAAGATTCTCTGTCCTATATCCTATGGAAGATAAATTTTCCAAGAAATGGGCTACTCCTGCAGTGGACGCTGCCATCTCATGTATTAACAAATCATTAACATGCCCTGTAGAAAACATACAGGTGTTCAAGGATCCAGTTGATAAGCGCTTGGAAGCACTACTTAAGAACTCCTTCACTACTGCAGGGGCAGTAGTACAGCCAGCTGTGGCTGCGATTGGGGTCGCTCAAGCATTATCGGATCAATTTAAGCAGATGCTTAAACTTATTCCGGCCCAGCAGGCAGAAGAATTTTCGGATGTCCCTAAGGCCATATGTTTTACGGTAGACGCAATTAAGGATTCTATCCAGCAAGCGTCACGTTTATCGTTATCCCTTATCCATATGAGAAGACTCTTATGGTTAAAAAGCTGGGAGGCCGAGCCCCCATGCAAGAAGCTCCTGGTAGGGTTCCCCTTCCATGGAGGACGACTCTTCGGAGAAGACCTAGATAAATACATTCAGACCATTTCAAACGGCAAAAGTACTCTCTTGCCAACTAAGAAGAAGTTTCAGGGGCCTGCGTTTAAACGACAGTACTCCCCTGGGCAGGGGCCCTCTAATGCCAAACAGTATCGACGGCCTCCTGCGAAAGCAAACTTCGGCTTCAACAGCAAGTCTCAGGGACAGGCTGCTAGAGGCAGAAAGCAGTGGTTTCGCAAACCAGCAAAACCAGCCCCCAAGCCCTTATGAAGGGGCGCCCCCACCCACGAAGGTGGGGGGAAGGCTGCGACTCTTTTCAGAGGTTTGGAAAGCCAGCATTCCCGACGAGTGGGTACGGTCTTCCGTGGCCACGGGCTACAAATTAGATTTCCTAAAGTTTCCTCCTCCTCATTTCCAGGCGTCGAGGATTCCAAACGATCCGGAGAAGGGAGCCGCATTAATGACGGCATTAAATCATCTACTTTCCCAGGAAGTAATAGTAGAGGTACCAGTCCTGGAACAGGGGCTGGGTTTCTACTCCAACCTATTCATCATCCCAAAGTCCAATGGAGATGTCAGGCCAATTTTGGACCTAAAGATAGTAAATGCATACCTAAAAGTCCGCTCATTTCGGATGGAATCCGTGCGGTCAGCAGCTGCCACACTCCAAAAGGACGACTTCATGGCGTCCATAGACATAAAGGTTGCCTACCTTCATGTTCCAATTTATCAGCCACATCAAAGATATCTACGCTTCATGGTGGCTTTGCGTCATTTCCAATTCGTGGCGCTTCCCTTCGGGTTGGCTACGGCCCCCCGGGTGTTCACGAAGGTCCTAGCTCCAATCCTAGCCAAGCTAAGGATCCAAGGGGTCACGATCCTAGCATACCTGGACGACCTCCTAGTCATAGATCACTCGTCTCCCGGCTTGGAGCGAGCAGTGGCCCTCACGGTCCAATACCTCGAGAAGTTCGGCTGGGTCCTAAATCGAGAAAAGTCAGCTTTCCTGCCCACAAGGCAGTTGGAATATCTCGGCATGAGATTAGACACAGAACAACAAAGAGTGTTTCTACCTCTGAGGAAGGTCAAAGCCATCAAGGAATTAATCCTACTGGTTCTAAGCAAGAAGGAACCGACTATTCGCCTATGTATGAGGTTACTAGGCAAGATGGTGGCCACATTCGAGGCGGTACCATACGCCCAGAGCCACACTCGCATCCTGCAGGCAGCCATCCTGTCAGCATGGAGCAGAAGGCCACAGGCCTTGGATATCCCGTTGCCGCTCTCATCAAGAGTCCGACAAAGTCTGTGTTGGTGGTTAGACCCTCAGAATCTACTGAAGGGGAAATCTTTCAGCCCAGTGGCTTGGAAGATGGTGACCACAGACGCCAGCCTGACGGGCTGGGGAGCAATTTTGGATGGTTGCACTCGCCAAGGTACTTGGGCAAAGCCAGAGAAGCAGTTGCCCATCAACATCTTGGAGCTCAGAGCTGCTCGACTAGCCCTCAGGGCTTGGACGTCAAAATTGCAGGGGTTCCCGGTGAGAATTCAATCAGACAATGCCACGGCCGTGGCATACATAAATCACCAAGGGGGAACCAGGAGTCAAGCCGCTCAGAGAGAGGTGAGCTTGATTCTCCTATGGGCAGAGGCTCATGTGCCCTGCATATCGGCAATATTCATTCCAGGAGTGGACAACTTTCAGGCGGACTTCTTAAGCCGCCAGACTCTATTGCCGGGGGAATGGTCTCTGCATCCACAAATCTTTCAAGCACTCTGCCAAAGATGGGGAGTGCCGGACGTGGATGTCATGGCATCGAGACTCAACAAGAAGCTAGACAGGTTCATATCCCGCTCAAGGGATCCCAGGGCCTGTGGAACTGATGCGCTGGTTTGCCCTTGGCATCAGTTCAAACTTCTTTATGCGTTTCCCCCGCTCCAGTTACTACCCCGCCTGCTGCGCAGGATCCGGGTGGAGCACATACCAGTCATCCTTGTAGCTCCAGCATGGCCCAGAAGGGCATGGTACTCACTAATCTTAAGGATGGTAGTGGGAGACCCTTGGACTCTTCCTCTACGGCCAGACCTGCTATCGCAAGGTCCGATCCTCCACCCTGCCTTACGGCATCTAAATTTGACGGCCTGGAGGCTGAATCCCTGATTCTCAGGGGTAGAGGTCTGTCTCAGAAAGTCATCTCTACCCTAATCAGAGCCAGGAAACCGGTCTCTAGGGTGATTTATCACAGGGTCTGGAAGGCCTATGTAGGCTGGTGTGAGTCCAAGCTATGGCTTCCTCGCAAGTTTACCATCGATAGAGTTTTAAGTTTTCTCCAGCTAGGAGTGGATAAAGGACTGGCATTAAGCACAATCAAAGGACAGATTTCAGCTTTGTCAGTGTGGTTTCAGCGGCCGCTGGCCACCCACTCGCTGGTTAAGACCTTCCTTCAAGGGGTCTTACGTATTAATCCTCCAGTTAAATCCCCGCTTTGTCCGTGGGATTTAAATCTTGTTCTGTCAAGTTTACAGAAACAACCGTTTGAGCCGTTGGCTGAAATTCCTTTGGTTTTACTGACAAGGAAGTTAGTATTTTTGGTCGCCATAGTTTCCGCAAGAAGAGTTTCGGAACTGGCGGCCTTATCCTGTAAGGAACCATATCTTATTTTTCATAAGGACAGGGTCGTTCTCCGCCCTCATCCTTCCTTCCTACCGAAGGTCATATCCAGTTTTCACCTGAACCAGGATTTGGTATTACCATCCTTCTTTCCTAAACCTACTTCCAGACAGGAAGGGTTGCTGCATACCTTGGATATTGTCAGGGCCATGAAGGCCTATCTTAAAGCTACAGAGAAGATCCGGAAAACAGATGTGTTGTTCATTTTACCGGATGGGCCCAAGAAAGGGCAGGCAGCTGCAAAGTCCACCATCTCTAGGTGGATTAGGCAATTAATCACTCAGGCCTACGGCTTGAAAGGGTTGCCTCCTCCAGTATCATTAAAGGCTCATTCTACTAGGGCCATGGGCGCCTCCTGGGCAGCACATCACCAGATCTCTATGGCTCAAGTTTGCAAGGCGGCAACCTGGTCTTCTGTCCACACGTTTACAAAATTCTACAAGTTGGACGTAAGAAGGAATACTGATACAGCCTTTGGGCAGGCAGTGCTGCAGGCTGCAGTTTGAGACCCTCGGATTCCGGGGGCTCCTCTTTGAGTTAAATTTAAAATTTAAGATTATTTTTCTCAACTAAGTTGGATTTATTATGATTTGAGTATATCTCTAAATTAAATCCTTTTGTCTTGGAGATGTTCTCCCTCCCCTCATTGTAAGCATTGCTTTGGGACATCCCATATAGTAATGAATATGCCGCTCTGTGTCCCGTGATGTACGATAAAGAAAAAGAGATTTTTAATACAGCTTACCTGTAAAATCTTTTTCTTGGAGTACATCACGGGACACAGAGCTCCCACCCCTCTTTTGAGGACCATTTTGGGAGGCATACTGCTTGCTACAAAACTGAGGTACTCCTCCTATGGGAGGGGGTTATATAGGGAGGGGCATTTCCTGTTTGAGATTGCCAGTGTCCATCACCTGAAGGTACTCCATATAACCCATATAGTAATGAATGCCGCTCTGTGTCCCGTGATGTACTCCAAGAAAAAGATTTTACAGGTAAGCTGTATTAAAAATCTCTTTATTGTGGTCCAGGAAGCTTTGCGCGCTTTATTCTTTATTTTAAACCCTGCAAGGTAAAGGCATAATGTGTGGGGGGAGGGGGTGCGTCGCATACCGGCACGTTATGAAATGCTCACCATTTTTAAACTCTCCAATGGTCGGCGTCCAACCAGCCAATTACTTTGGAGTATCTGTATTTCTGTCCCGTGTTCAGGAACATCCTGAATTCTCCTTCATGAGACTTTCCCGTTACTTTTCATACGCAAGTCGCAGAGTCGCCTCCTGATCCTCTCCACATTTTCCAAACTGCTTTCTCATGGTGGCGGATCCGTTCCCCTCCCCCCGCAAGGTGTTTCTGCTGTCACCTGTCTGTTTAGGTCCGCTGATCCTCCTCCTCCTTTTTGTTTTATTTTTTTGGGTTGTTGCTGCTGTTTTGGACTATTTTATTGCCCAGCCCTCAAATTATTATTTGGGATGTTCCTGGGTTAGTGGCAGGATCGCCAGGTAAAAAAAGGCCTAAACAAAAGAAAATGAATGCAGTGGATTGGTAAGCTGCAATATATTTCATTTGATGTGTTTTGCCTTTAATACTGCTTGAAGAATGATGGGTGGGGGTGGGGTTATACTGGCTGATCGTTTTGCTACCAGCATTCAGTTCCCCCGTAGGTGGCAGGATAACCTCTCTGAATTTAATGATGTTACCGTAAGTCACAAATCTTGTTTAGGGTTTGGTGGACCACATCTTGGCCAATCCTAAGCTGCAGGTCTAAATGTTTTTATGTTTTGCTCCTTGTTTTCTCTTCCGTTCATGGACGGACACAGCAGCAATTGACCTTAGGGTATTATCCTTCCTTCTAGGAGATTGACTAGGCAGAAATCAGCACTTTAAGTGTTAAACACTCCACACAGCACCTCCCAGGGGGCGGGTCCCCCGGGTACATCCCTCTCTCTGCCTCATGCAGCCCCAGTTTTTTTCTGCCTAGTGACAGGAGATGACATGGCTCCTCTGGGCCCATGTGCTCTGGAGATTTTTTTTTTTTCCGCTTTTTCTTTTTTCCTGCATTTTTGGATCCTGGGATCTACAATCAACTGCCGACTGGGTGACAGGCTGGATCCTCGTTCCTTGTAGTCCCCCCATGATCGGCCATCAAGCGTGTGCCGGCCTTTGGCTACGCGCTGGGCCGTCCACGACATGTCCCGTTGCTCCAGGGGTGGCCGGTGAGCTATACACTCCAGGGCACACATATGACCGCTCTCTATGGCTTTGTCACAGTGTGCCGGGCCGACAGCCATGCTGTAACTGCGCGGACGTTGGTTCTGTCTGGAATGCCTCCAGCAGGTGGTCGCAGGACGGTTAAGTAATATCCCCTTGCCTTGGCAGGGTGGTTCGGCTGGTGCATTCCTGGGGAGGTCGATCGGGGGTCCGCCCTACTTTCCTCTCTCCCTTCCTCTCCCTCCTTCCCCACATTTTGGGTGGTCGGCCCGCCTGGGGGGCTCTGTCCTGTGGCTGGGGGCTGCGGCTGCTGTCGGGGGTGTTGTGTGTTTTTTATTATTGCCGTGTGTGCGGGGGACCTGCAGTGGTCCTGTATATTGTTTTTTGCCATTTTTATTGGGGTTATTTCACTGTGTGTGTGTTTTAAACGTGCTCGGCCGCCATTTTGCCGGTGACGGCCGCCTTTATTAACGATCGGTGGCCATTTTCTTGTAGCCTGCATGCTGTTTTTTTGCATGTCGGCGGCCATTTTGGAAGAGGTTTTTGCCTCTAGTGACCTAAATAACGGCGCGAACGGCTGCAGCACACTTCCTGAGGCACGGCACAGCACGGACATCGTTCTAGCTTACACAGCAGCACTACAGTCTGGTCGGGTGGTGAGTCCTCTGGGGGGGGGGTCCCCTGCTCACTGTTGCGGCCGGGAGGGTGGCCTGTGGGTCTTGCCTTGCAGTACAAGGGTGGCATTGGAGTGGGTCAGCATGGCGTCCAAAACCGAAGGCTTCTCCCCCAGACATGTCGGAGTTAACCCTTAGTGCCCCTGTTCCTGCGGCCTCCATGGATGCTATGACGGAAGTCCTTGAGGCGTTTGTTGCCAAGATTGAAGCGGCGAGTGACCAGAAGGGGGGTAAAAAGCGCCCCTGCCTTCTTCTGGGGATGTCTCTGACACGGAATCGGGCCCTGCTACTGCTTCCGCCCCTGGTTCCGAGGTGTCAGAGGATGCAGGCCTAGCCCACACGGACTCTGCTTCAGGGTCAGCGCATCATAAGGCGTTTGTTGGAGCTCTTATCATTGCGGTGTGGGATACTTAGAAAATTGAGGATTCGGCGGACACATCAGAGATGCCAGTCCCTTTTGGGTTCCGCAAGCCACCCCGCACCACGAAAGTGTTTCCTTGTGTTCCATATCTGGACAAAATACTGTACAAGGAATGGGATCGGCCGCAAAAAGCTTTTTCTGTTCCAAAATGCTTTGCGGTCCGTTATCCATTTGAGGAGGACTTCCTAAAGAAGTGGACCTCTCCTCCGTGAGTGGAGGCCAGCCACCCACCCTAGAGACGGGCGGGGGCAGACACAGCGGGGCTGTGTCTAGACTGAACAAGGCGACCACGCTGCCTGTGGAAGGGGCTCCTACTTTTTAAGGACCCCGCAGATAGGAGAGCTGAGGCTGTGGCCCGATCCATGTTCACAGTGGTGGGCTCTGGTGTCACAGACACTTACCGAACGGGCAAAGTTGTTGCTTCAAGAGCTGGAGGCGCAGAATGTTTCGGAGCTCTGCGTGGACCGGTCAAAAACTTGTCTGTGAATCGGCCCTAGATGCGCTTCCCTTGCTCTCCAGGGCCTCTGCGGTGGTGTTACACCGCCTTGTGTGGCTGAAGTGTTTGGTCTGCGGAGGTTTTTTTGGGGCATCTCTGGATGACATCCTAAAAGATGCCACGGGAGGTAAGAGCACTCTGCTCCCTCAATCGGGAAAAGGGAAGGAGCCACCAATCGTTTTTTCGTCCGCTAGGTGCGGCAGGAAAAAGTTTCCAGGGCGCTAAGGCGCCCGCTGAAGGACAGAAGCGCCCCTGGTACCGCAAGCCCAACAAGCCTGTGGACAAGCCTGCTTCTGCATTAAGGTCTGCCCCCGCCAGTCTCTAGGGTGGGTGGCCGGCTTCGCGAATTTGTGTCTCGGTGCAGGTCTCTTCTTTCCGACCGTTGGGTTTGCAAAGTAGTTTCCTCGGGGTACAAGATGGAGTTTCTCTCTTGTCCGCCAAACAGATTTTTTCCTTCCAACCTCCAGCTTCCTCCGGAACGTTGGGAGGCCCTGTCGGGGGCTGTTCAGGATCTGCTGGTCAGGGGTGTGATTGTGCCGGTTCCCTTACTGGAACGGTTTCAGGGGTTTTACTCCAATCTGTTTGTAGTCCCCAAGAGGGAAGGGGTCCGTCCAATCCTGGACCTCAAGACCCTCAACTGTTTTGTCAAGGTTCAAAAATTCAGGATGGAGTCGGTTCGCTCTGTAGTGGCGGCACTTCCTAAGGGGGATTTTCTGGCGTCCTTGGATATCAAGGACGCGTACTTGCATATTCCCATGTGCGCAAAGCACCAGAGGTTTCTGCGATTTGCGGTCAGGGAGGACCACTTTCAATTTTTGGCCCTCCCGTTCGGCCTGGCCTCGGCACCACGGGTTTTCATTGTAACAGACCTAGGGAACTATGTATTCTGTGTGGACATCAATGATAATCCTACAGTGAGGCCTACAAAGGGTTAATTGTAGAATGACTCTTTAACTGCTAAAATTCTAATGTCCCTTCTTAGTTAATTGACTCTTTTGTGTATTGTTCAAGATAGCAGTCTTCTGTCAGGTGTATGTTAATGGGATGATCTGTGAGTGTTTAATTGTTTTAAAGGTTAATTGAATTCTATTGTCTGATCAAGTCATGTTAAATAAGATTGGAGCCAAATGGTCTAGAGACTGATTGATTCAAGGGAATGTCATTATTTCAAAGTATGTGTGTGAAGGGGGGGGGCGGAGAGTGTCATTGTTCATGTAAGCTTGTAACCATATAAAAAGTGAGGTGAAATGTGCAATAAAAGTCAGTCCTGCTTGACTCTGCAAACGTAGCCCGTCTCGTTTCTTGGAAGGGCGTTCGATGGGATATACCGGCGGTACCTGCATATCGCAGCTTGCCAGGGAAAAGGACCTCTCCAACGGCTGAGACCCTCGCACTAGCCCGGGTAGTCGTTTGGCAGCAGTGGGATGGTCCTTTTATCCAAAGAGCAAGTGCTGAATGGAGTCGCAGTACGCCAGGCTGAAAAGATCCACACTAAAAGATTTATTAGAGAGTCGTGGTAGGAGCGCCAGCAACAGACCACGGAGGGAGCTGATAGCTGAACTGCTGGGGCTGGACGAAATGGATGGATCCATGGAAGGAACGAAGCCCCTTGCACCTGTCAGCGAGGAAGATGTAATTACTGGGATTGTACAGCGGAGATTATCCTTGTATCCAGAAACGTCCGTGGAACTAATCAACCAGCTGTTCCGGGAAGCAAGGGAGGAGATACAAACGAAGAGGGGACAAGAACTGGAACTGGTAAGAGCGAGACAGCCCATTACACATGCAGTTCCTACCCCCCCACCCGCCCTGCTGAGACAGCGAGGGATCGCTATTGTAGGATACCTGGACGACCTGAGGGCTTCCTCAAGCCCCGAGTTAGAAGAGGACGTGTCTATCACCTGCCAGACCCTCCGGTTGGCTACTGAATGTCCAGAAGTCAGTATTCGTACCGTCTCAGTGGCTGGAATACCTGGGGTTGGTCCTGGATTCTTCGGAGGCAAGAGTTTTCCTTCCAACGGAAAAGCTACAGACTCTGCAATCTGCGGTGCCGCGGTTGGCGACCCATAAGTGGTCGTCACTTCGCTTTTGCATGCAAGTTCTGGGTCTGATGGTGGCCTCCTTCGAGGCGGTTCCGTATGCCCAATTCTACACCCGAGTGTTACAGAGAAATTCTGTCGCGTTTGGGACAAGCGCCCTTCGTCTCTGAATTACCAAGTCTGGGTGAGTCGCCTGGTCAGGTCCTCCCTGGTCTGGTGGCTGACGTCTCCGGTACTTCGGACCAGGAAATCGTTTCTGCCATGCCATTGGACAGTGGTCACAACGGATGCCAGTCTCTCCGGCTGGGGGGGTGTCCAGTCAGCCCAGGGGCGCTGGACTCAGGAGTCCCGCCTACCGATCAATGTCCTGGAAATCCGAGTCGGTGACTGGTCCTAAGAAAGGTCTGGCGGTTTCGTCGGCCACCATTTCTAGGTGGATCAGACAGGTCGTGCTCCAGGCCTATGCCCTGAAGGGGTGGGCGCCCCCCTTTCAGGTTACGACGCATTCGACCAGGGCGATTGGTGCCTCTTGGGCTTTCCGCCATCAAGCATCTGTGTTACAGGTGTGTCGTCAATCCACACCTTCTCAAACTTTTATAAGGTGGATGTGAGTGCATCTTCGGATGCCTCCTTTGGCCGCAGGTGTTACAGGCGGCTGTTTAAGGTTGAAGTTTCTCCGTTGAGGAACTCTGGTTTGTTTGTGGTGGTTTGGTTTGCTGTGTTTTCCCACCCCTCGATTTTTTGACACTGCTTGGGGACGTCCCTAAGGTCAAAGGATGCTGTGTCCGTCTATGAACGGAAGAGAAAATAGGATTTTTGTACTCACCGT
Source organism: Rana temporaria (assembly GCF_905171775.1). Lineage (NCBI taxonomy): Eukaryota > Metazoa > Chordata > Amphibia > Anura > Ranidae > Rana > Rana temporaria. The sequence continues at coordinate 48,520 of NW_024404513.1, read as the reverse complement.
AAAATCCATTTCTCTGAGTTCATGGACGGACACAGCACCCACCCCTCTTTTGTTTGTACTGCTTGTTTACGAACTGAGGCTGCAAGAGGCAAAGAGAGGGATGTAACCGGGGGACCCGCCCCCTGGGAGGTACTGTGAGAAGTGTTTTAACACTTAAAGTGCTGTTTTCTGCCTAGTCAATCTCCTAGAAGGAAGGATAATACCCTAAGGTCAATTGCTGCTGTGTCCGTCCATGAATGGATTTTACGGTGAGTACCAAAATCCTATTTTTTATGTTTTGCTCCTTGTTTTCCATGTTGTGCTCCTTGTTTTCCATGTTGTGCTCCTTGTTTTTCATGTTGTGCTCTTCCTCCAGGTCTGGAAGTACCCCAAGGTCTGGGAGGGTTTTATTAAATGCTGCCAGAGGACCAAGCCTCAGTCGTTCAGTGTCCTGCTACAACTTCCACCTCCTCAGCTTCTGTCTGTCCTCCAGACATGTCCTGATCTCCGAGACCCTCTTCTCACTCATGTCCAGGCCTTCACACCCAATCAGGTGAGTAGACTCCATTGAAGAGTCTTTCCAGACCATAGAGCCCAGATATGACTGACGGCTTTGTATTCCTCCTCCAGCTGGCTCATGTACCGCATGCTATAATGGCCATCTTAGAAGCAGAGTCCAGAATGGATGAAGATTTGATGGAGGAGGTAATGGACAGTCACCTTTTTTTATATGAACACATTATGTACCATGAAGGTCCTCGTCTCACACACATGTGACTTCTTCTTTGTTTAAACCAGACAGCAGAAGCGTCGGGCCAGGATCTCATTGCTAAACGACTTGCTCAGGAAAAGTCCTTAAAGCGTCAGATACTGGAAGATCAGAAGGGAAGACGTAAGCAGGAGCCGGAGGAAGAAGCAGAAATGGATCTCCCCATTATCCTGGTTGAAGAAGAGGAGGAGGTTGTGGTGAGTCTGTCCTTTCTAATGTTCTCTATTCCAATCGCTTCCTCCTTCCTAATCCTCTTCTCTATCCACAGAAACATGAGAAAGAATCTCCTTCAGAGGAATCTGAGACCATGACCTCCACATACTCCCCACCCCTCGATGAGCCCATGGAAGAAGGTCTACAACAGAAAGAGGACTGAGTCCTAGAGGACTTCCCTTTCCACCAAGCCTCCAATTCAGCCCGGCTCACCCCCTCTGCATTGTAATCTGCTGGAAATCAGAACAATAAATGGTTATCAGTAAGTCTCGAGGTGTGCTGCTGGAAAAGGGGAACCCGTCCAACGTGCTGCACCACTGCCGGTGTCTATTGGCTGTAATAAAAGGTAGAAAATCTGTAAATTAATATTCCAGAACATGAAGAGAACGAAGCATTAGAATTCATGTTCATTGTCCTATTCCAGCTTTCTAGTTCTCTGTAAATATGGCGTCCGTGTCTGCTGGCTATGTCAGTAATTAAACATTTGTTGTGTCTAAACTTGTGAAATGGTCGGATTATTTCACATTTTAATAATTTGCTTTGGACCAAAAGGACATTTCAAAGCTCTGGCGGGAGAGGCAGAGCATTAAAGCTGTACTCCAGGTATGGATTTGTCTCCATAGTTTGGAGCAATGTGAGTAATCCATGCCTGGCCAATACCTGCTGAACAAGAGTCACTGTAGTAGTCACAGCTACTACAGTGATCCTTGCCGTCCTCTGGGTCGTGGGCCGAGCACCTGCCCTGCTGCATAGCGGACACTGGGAGTGCTCCAAATCTCCTTGAGTGGATGGTAATAGTGAAGAAGTCCTACCAGGATAAACCACAAGGTGGCAGCAGAGTGATGGTAATATTATATGTATAGTAACACAGGAGGAGTCATACCAGATCCAACCACAAGGGGGCAGAGTGACGGTGATATTATATGTATAGTAACACCGGGGAGTCATACCAGATCCAACCACAAGGGGGCAGAGTGACGGTAATATTATATGTATAGTAACACAGGAGGAGTCATACCAGATCCAGCCACAAGGGGGCAGAGTGACGGTAATATTATATGTATAGTAACACAGGAGGAGTCATACCAGATCCAACCACAAGGGGGCAGAGTGACGGTAATATTATATGTATAGTAACACAGGAGGAGTCATACCAGATCCAACCACAAGGGGGCAGAGTGACGGTAATATTATATGTATAGTAACACAGGGGAGTCATACCAGATCCAGCCACAAGGGGGCAGAGTGACGGTAATATTATATGTATAGTAACACAGGGGAGTCATACCAGATCCAACCACAAGGGGGCAGAGTGACGGTTATATTATATGTATAGTAACACGGGAGTCATACCAGATCCAACCACAAGGGGGCAGAGTGACGGTTATATTATATGTATAGTAACACGGGAGGAGTCATACCAGATCCAACCACAAGGAGGCAGAGTGACGGTAATATTATATGTATAGTAACACAGGAGGAGTCATACCAGATCCAACCACAAGGGGGCAGAGTGACGGTAATATTATATGTATAGTAACACAGGAGGAGTCATACCAGATCCAACCACATGGGGGCAGAGTGACGGTAATATTATATGTATAGTAACACAGGGGAGTCATACCAGATCCAGCCACAAGGGGGCAGAGTGACGGTAATATTATATGTATAGTAACACCGGGGAGTCATACCAGATCCAACCACAAGGGGGCAGAGTGACAGTAATATTATATGTATAGTAACACAGGGGAGTCATACCAGATCCATCCACAAGAGGGCAGAGTGACGGTAAAATTATATGTATAGTAACACAGGAGAGTCATACCAGATCCAACCACAAGAGGGCAGAGTGACGGTAATATTATATGTATAGTAACACGGGAGTCATACCAGATCCAACCACAAGGGGGCAGAGTGACGGTAATATTATATGTATAGTAACACAGGGGAGTCATACCAGATCCAACCACAAGGGGGCAGAGTGACGGTAATATTATATGTATAGTAACACAGGGAGAGTCATACCAGATCCAACCACAAGAGGGCAGAGTGACGGTAAAATTATATGTATAGTAACACAGGAGAGTCATACCAGATCCAACCACAAGGGGGCAGAGTGACGGTAATATTATATGTATAGTAACACAGGGGGAGTCATACCAGATCCAACCACAAGGGGGCAGAGTGACGGTAATATTATATGTATAATAACACAGGAGAGTCATACCAGATCCATCCACAAGGGGGCAGAGTGACGGTTATATTATATGTATAGTAACACGGGAGTCATACCAGATCCAACCACAAGAGGGCAGAGTGACGGTAATATTATATGTATAGTAACACAGGGGGAGTCATACCAGATCCAACCACAAGGGGGCAGAGTGACGGTAATATTATATGTATAGTAACACAGGGGAGTCATACCAGATCCAACCACAAGGGGGCAGAGTGACGGTTATATTATATGTATAGTAACACAGGAGTCATACCAGATCCAACCACAAGGGGGCAGAGTGACGGTTATATTATATGTATAGTAACACGGGAGTCATACCAGATCCAACCACAAGGGGGCATAGTGACGGTAATATTATATGTATAGTAACACAGGAGGAGTCATACCAGATCCAACCACAAGGGGGCAGAGTGACGGTAATATTATATGTATAGTAACACAGGAGGAGTCATACCAGATCCAACCACAAGGGGGCAGAGTGACGGTAATATTATATGTATAGTAACACAGGAGGAGTCATACCAGATCCAACCACAAGGGGGCAGAGTGACGGTAATATTATATGTATAGTAACACAGGAGGAGTCATACCAGATCCATCCACAAGGGGGCAGAGTGACGGTAATATTATATGTATAGTAACACAGGAGAGTCATACCAGATCCAACCACAAGGGGGCAGAGTGACGGTAATATTATATGTATAGTAACACAGGGGGAGTCATACCAGATCCAACCACAAGGGGGCAGAGTGACGGTAATATTATATGTATAGTAACACAGGGGGAGTCATACCAGATCCATCCATAAGGGGGCAGAGTGACGGTAATATTATATGTATAGTAACACAGGGAGAGTCATACCAGATCCAACCACAAGGGGGCAGAGTGACGGTAATATTATATGTATAGTAACACAGGGAGAGTCATACCAGATCCAACCACAAGAGGGCAGAGTAACGGTAATATTATATGTATAATAACACAGGAGAGTCATACCAGATCCAACCACAAGGCGGCAGAGTGACAGTAATATTATATGTATAGTAACACAGGGGGAGTCATAGCAGATCCCACCACAAGGGGGCAGAGTGACGGTAATATTATATGTATAGTAACACAGGGGGAGTCATAGCAGATCCCACCACAAGGGGGCAGAGTGATAGTAATATTATATGTATAGTAACACAGGAGAGTCATACCAGATCCAACCACAAGGCGGCAGAGTGACGGTAATATTATATGTATAGTAACACAGGGGGAGTCATACCAGATCCATCCACAAGGGGGCAGAGTGACGGTAATATTATATGTATAATATGAGATCCATCCACAAGGGGGCAGCATAGCGAGTGTTATTGTAAATACTACTGCGCATGCCTAAGCCGCCATTTTTCATTATACCAATTGATTGGTCTGCAACATGATGGTGGTAACAGCAGACACGGTCTTATTTATATTTCCGCTGTCTTGTCACTTTCGGCTCCCCATCACAGAATGCTCCGGAAGTGACGTTCCATCGCCGCCATCTTGCTCCACCCCCCACTCCTGCCCAGTAATGATAGAGTGTGAAGGGTGAGGCGGACATCTTGTCGCACCCCCCGGAGTTTTACATTTCACACTTATTTTCAACACAAATCGGAGCTTATGTGCTTAAAGCGGGAGTTTAGATTGAGGCGAATTACGAGAAGCGGAGTCGGGTGTTTTTTTTAAATGAATTCCGTACTTACCGTTTTAGAGAGCGATGTTCTCCGCCGCTTCCGGGTATGGGCTGCGGGACTGGGCGTTCTTATTTGATTGGCAGCCTTCCGACGGTCGCATACAGCGCGTCACGAGTTGCCGAAAGAAGCCGAACGTCGGTGCAGCTCTATACGGCGCCTGCGCACCGGCTACTTTCGGGAACTGGTGACGCGATGGGTGCGACCGTCGGAAGGCAGCCAATCAAATAGGAACGCCCAGTCCCGCAGCCCATACCCGGAAGCGGCGGAGAACATCGATCTCTAAAACGGTAAGTACACCCGATTCCGCTTCCCTAAATTCGCCTCAATCCAATGTTAGAAACAGATTTTTTGGTGAACTCCCGCTTTAATTACAGTGTTTAGAAATCCGACGGACGCTTTACATGTGACAATCAGACGTGTTCTGTCACATCAGCAAACCATGTCAGGTCAGAAGGTTTATAAAATGTAAACAGTCCGTCGGATTTCCGTATTTAAAGGAACACATAAATAACAAACATGTTATACTTCCCTCCGCTGCGCTTGCACAGAGTGTCCCCGATCCTCCTCTTCTGGGGTCCCTCGGCGGCTGTCTCGGCTCCTCCTCGCAAAAGCTTTCCACCTTCATACAAGCTCGCATGGTGGAAAGCTTTTGTGAGCGCGCTCCCGTGATACAGCGGCGGGCATAGCCCCCCGGCGCCGCGTCATCTGCTGTGATTGACAGCCAATGGCTGCGCTGCTATCAATCCATCCAGCCTAGCCAATCAACGGCCAGGCTGGGAACCAAAGAGGATCACGGGGACGCGCACGGGACTTTCGAGCGGTCAGGTAAGTAAAACGGGGGGGGGGGGGTAATGCCTAGGATGAGGTGAAAAAACTTTTACCTTTACAACCCCTTTAAGCAGATAAGCTGAAAATAAGTGTGAAATGTAAAACTCCGGGGGGTGTAGCAAGATGTCTGCTTCCCCGTCTCACTCTATCATTACTGGGCAGGAGTGTGGGGTGTAACAAGATGTCCACCTCCCCCTTCTCACTCTATCATTACTGGGCAGGAGTGTGGGGTGTAACAAGATGTCCGCCTCCCCTTCTCTCTCTATCATTACTGGGCAGGAGTGTGGGGTGTAACAAGATGTCCGCCTCCCCCGTCTCACTCTATCATTACTGGGCAGGAGTGTGGGGTGTAACAAGATGTCCACCTCCCCTTCTCTCTCTATCATTACTGGGCAGGAGTGTGGGGTGTAACAAGATGTCCGCCTCCCCCGTCTCACTCTATCATTACTGGGCAGGAGTGTGGGGTGTAACAAGATGTCCGCCTTCCCCTTCTCTCTCTATCATTACTGGGCAGGAGTGTGGGGTGTAGCAAGATGTCTGCTTCCCCGTCTCACTCTATCATTACTGGGCAGGAGTGTGGGGTGTAACAAGATGTCCACCTCCCCCTTCTCACTCTATCATTACTGGGCAGGAGTGTGGGGTGTAACAAGATGTCCACCTCCCCCTTCTCTCTCTATCATTACTGGGCAGGAGTGTGGGGTGTAACAAGATGTCCGCTTCCCCGTCTCACTCTATCATTACTGGGCAGGAGTGTGGGGTGTAACAAGATGTCCACCTCCCCCTTCTCACTCTATCATTACTGGGCAGGAGTGTGGGGTGTAACAAGATGTCCACCTCCCCTTCTCTCTCTATCATTACTGGGCAGGAGTGTGGGGTGTAACAAGATGTCCGCCTCCCCCGTCTCACTCTATCATTACTGGGCAGGAGTGTGGGGTGTAACAAGATGTCCGCCTCCCCTTCTCTCTCTATCATTACTGGGCAGGAGTGTGGGGTGTAACAAGATGTCCGCCTCCCCCGTCTCACTCTATCATTACTGGGCAGGAGTGTGGGGTGTAACAAGATGTCCGCTTCCCCTTCTCTCTCTATCATTACTGGGCAGGAGTGTGGGGTGTAACAAGATGTCCGCTTCCCCTTCTCACTCTATCATTACTGGGCAGGAGTGTGGGGTGTTACAAGATGTCCGCTTCCCCGTCTCACTCTATCATTACTGTGCAGGAGTGTGGGGTGTAACAAGATGTCCGCTTCCCCTTCTCTCACTATCATTACTGGGCAGGAGTGTGGGGTGTAACAAGATGTCCGCCTCCCCCGTCTCACTATCATTACTGGGCAGGAGTGTGGGGTGTAACAAGATGTCCGCCTCCCCCGTCTCACTCTATCATTACTGGGCAGGAGTGTGGGGTGTAACAAGATGTCCGCCTCCCCCGTCTCACTCTATCATTACTGGGCAGGAGTGTGGGGTGTAACAAGATGTCCGCTTCCCCTTCTCACTCTATCATTACTGGGCAGGAGTGTGGGGTGTAACAAGATGTCCGCTTCCCCGTCTCACTCTATCATTACTGTGCAGGAGTGTGGGGTGTAACAAGATGTCCGCTTCCCCTTCTCTCACTATCATTACTGGGCAGGAGTGTGGGGTGTAACAAGATGTCCGCTTCCCCTTCTCACTCTATCATTACTGTGCAGGAGTGTGGGGTGTAACAAGATGTCCGCCTCCCCCGTCTCACTCTATCATTACTGGGCAGGAGTGTGGGGTGTAACAAGATGTCCGCCTCCCCCGTCTCACTCTATCATTACTGTGCAGGAGTGTGGGGTGTAACAAGATGTCCGCCTCCCCTTCTCTCTCTATCATTACTGGGCAGGAGTGTGGGGTGTAACAAGATGTCCGCCTCCCCTTCTCTCTCTATCATTACTGGGCAGGAGTGTGGGGTGTAACAAGATGTCCGCCTCCCCCTTCACACTCTATCATTACTGGGCAGAAGTGTGGGGTGTAACAAGATGTCCGCTTCCCCGTCTCACTCTATCATTACTGGGCAGGAGTGTGGGGTGTAACAAGATGTCCGCCTCCCCCGTCTCACTCTATCATTACTGGGCAGGAGTGTGGGGTGTAACAAGATGTCCGCCTCCCCCGTCTCACTATCATTACTGGGCAGGAGTGTGGGGTGTAACAAGATGTCCGCTTCCCCTTCTCTCTCTATCATTACTGGGCAGGAGTGTGGGGTGTAACAAGATGTCCGCCTCCCCCTTCACACTCTATCATTACTGGGCAGGAGTGTGGGGTGTAACAAGATGTCCGCCTCCCCCGTCTCACTCTATCATTACTGGGCAGGAGTGTGGGGTGTAACAAGATGTCCGCCTCCCCCTTCACACTCTATCATTACTGGGCAGGAGTGTGGGGTGTAACAAGATGTCCGCCTCCCCCGTCTCACTCTATCATTACTGGGCAGGAGTGTGGGGTGTAACAAGATGTCCGCCTCCCCCTTCACACTCTATCATTACTGGGCAGGAGTGTGGGGTGTAACAAGATGTCCGCTTCCCCCGTCTCACTCTATCATTACTGTGCAGGAGTGTGGGGTGTAACAAGATGTCCGCTTCCCCTTCTCACTCTATCATTACTGGGCAGGAGTGTGGGGTGTAACAAGATGTCCGCCTCCCCCTTCACACTCTATCATTACTGTGCAGGAGTGTGGGGTGTAACAAGATGTCCGCTTCCCCTTCTCTCTCTATCATTACTGGGCAGGAGTGTGGGGTGTAACAAGATGTCCGCTTCCCCTTCTCTCTCTATCATTACTGGGCAGGAGTGTGGGGTGTAACAAGATGTCCGCCTCCCCCTTCTCACTCTATCATTACTGGGCAGGAGTGGGGGGTGTAACAAGATGTCCGCTTCCCCTTCTCTCTCTATCATTACTGGGCAGGAGTGTGGGGTGTAACAAGATGTCCGCTTCCCCTTCTCTCTCTATCATTACTGGGCAGGAGTGTGGGGTGTAACAAGATGTCCGCCTCCCCCTTCACACTCTATCATTACTGGGCAGGAGTGTGGGGTGTAACAAGATGTCCGCTTCCCCTTCTCTCTCTATCATTACTGGGCAGGAGTGTGGGGTGTAACAAGATGTCCGCTTCCCCTTCTCTCTCTATCATTACTGGGCAGGAGTGTGGGGTGTAACAAGATGTCCGCCTCCCCCGTCTCACTCTATCATTACTGTGCAGGAGTGTGGGGTGTAACAAGATGTCCGCTTCCCCTTCTCACTCTATCATTACTGTGCAGGAGTGTGGGGTGTAACAAGATGTCCGCTTCCCCCGTCTCACTCTATCATTACTGTGCAGGAGTGTGGGGTGTAACAAGATGTCCGCTTCCCCTTCTCACTCTATCATTACTGTGCAGGAGTGTGGGGTGTAACAAGATGTCCACCTCCCCCGTCTCACTCTATCATTACTGGGCAGGAGTGTGGGGTGTAACAAGATGTCCGCCTCCCCCTTCACACTCTATCATTACTGGGCAGGAGTGTGGGGTGTAACAAGATGTCCGCTTCCCCTTCTCTCTCTATCATTACTGGGCAGGAGTGTGGGGTGTAACAAGATGTCCACCTCCCCCGTCTCACTCTATCATTACTGGGCAGGAGTGTGGGGTGTAACAAGATGTCCGCCTCCCCCTTCACACTCTATCATTACTGGGCAGGAGTGTGGGGTGTAACAAGATGTCCGCTTCCCCTTCTCTCTCTATCATTACTGGGCAGGAGTGTGGGGTGTAACAAGATGTCCGCTTCCCCTTCTCTCTCTATCATTACTGGGCAGGAGTGTGGGGTGTAACAAGATGTCCGCTTCCCCTTCTCTCTCTATCATTACTGGGCAGGAGTGTGGGGTGTAACAAGATGTCCGCTTCCCCTTCTCTCTCTATCATTACTGGGCAGGAGTGTGGGGTGTAACAAGATGTCCGCCTCCCCTTCTCTCTCTATCATTACTGGGCAGGAGTGTGGGGTGTAACAAGATGTCCGCTTCCCCCGTCTCACTCTATCATTACTGGGCAGGAGTGTGGGGTGTAACAAGATGTCCACCTCCCCCGTCTCACTCTATCATTACTGGGCAGGAGTGTGGGGTGTAACAAGATGTCCGCTTCCCCTTCTCTCTCTATCATTACTGGGCAGGAGTGTGGGGTGTAACAAGATGTCCGCTTCCCCTTCTCTCTCTATCATTACTGGGCAGGAGTGTGGGGTGTAACAAGATGTCCGCCTCCCCCGTCTCACTCTATCATTACTGTGCAGGAGTGTGGGGTGTAACAAGATGTCCGCTTCCCCTTCTCACTCTATCATTACTGTGCAGGAGTGTGGGGTGTAACAAGATGTCCGCTTCCCCCGTCTCACTCTATCATTACTGTGCAGGAGTGTGGGGTGTAACAAGATGTCCGCTTCCCCTTCTCACTCTATCATTACTGTGCAGGAGTGTGGGGTGTAACAAGATGTCCACCTCCCCCGTCTCACTCTATCATTACTGGGCAGGAGTGTGGGGTGTAACAAGATGTCCGCCTCCCCCTTCACACTCTATCATTACTGGGCAGGAGTGTGGGGTGTAACAAGATGTCCGCTTCCCCTTCTCTCTCTATCATTACTGGGCAGGAGTGTGGGGTGTAACAAGATGTCCACCTCCCCCGTCTCACTCTATCATTACTGGGCAGGAGTGTGGGGTGTAACAAGATGTCCGCCTCCCCCTTCACACTCTATCATTACTGGGCAGGAGTGTGGGGTGTAACAAGATGTCCGCTTCCCCTTCTCTCTCTATCATTACTGGGCAGGAGTGTGGGGTGTAACAAGATGTCCGCTTCCCCTTCTCTCTCTATCATTACTGGGCAGGAGTGTGGGGTGTAACAAGATGTCCGCTTCCCCTTCTCTCTCTATCATTACTGGGCAGGAGTGTGGGGTGTAACAAGATGTCCGCTTCCCCTTCTCTCTCTATCATTACTGGGCAGGAGTGTGGGGTGTAACAAGATGTCCGCTTCCCCCGTCTCACTCTATCATTACTGGGCAGGAGTGTGGGGTGTAACAAGATGTCCACCTCCCCCGTCACACTCTATCATTACTGGGCAGGAGTGTGGGGTGTAACAAGATGTCCGCTTCCCCGTCTCACTCTATCATTACTGGGCAGGAGTGTGGGGTGTAACAAGATGTCCACCTCCCCCTTCTCACTCTATCATTACTGGGCAGGAGTGTGGGGTGTAACAAGATGTCCACCTCCCCCGTCTCACTATCATTACTGGGCAGGAGTGTGGGGTGTAACAAGATGTCCACCTCCCCCGTCTCACTCTATCATTACTGGGCAGGAGTGTGGGGTGTAACAAGATGTCCACCTCCCCCGTCTCACTATCATTACTGGGCAGGAGTGTGGGGTGTAACAAGATGTCCACCTCCCCCGTCTCACTCTATCATTACTGGGCAGGAGTGTGGGGTGTAACAAGATGTCCACCTCCCCCGTCACACTCTATCATTACTGGGCAGGAGTGTGGGGTGTAACAAGATGTCCGCCTCCCCCGTCTCACTCTATCATTACTGGGCAGGAGTGTGGGGTGTAACAAGATGTCCGCTTCCCCTTCTCTCTCTATCATTACTGGGCAGGAGTGTGGGGTGTAACAAGATGTCCGCTTCCCCTTCTCTCTCTATCATTACTGGGCAGGAGTGTGGGGTGTAACAAGATGTCCGCTTCCCCCTTCACACTCTATCATTACTGGGCAGGAGTGTGGGGTGTAACAAGATGTCCGCCTCCCCTTCTCTCTCTATCATTACTGGGCAGGAGTGTGGGGTGTAACAAGATGTCCGCTTCCCCTTCTCTCTCTATCATTACTGGGCAGGAGTGTGGGGTGTAACAAGATGTCCGCCTCCCCCGTCTCACTATCATTACTGGGCAGGAGTGGGGGGTGTAGCAAGATGTCCACCTCCCCCGTCTCACTCTATCATTACTGGGCAGGAGTGGGGGGTGTAGCAAGATGTCCACCTCCCCCGTCTCACTATCATTGGGGTGTAGGAAGATGGCGGCGACAAAACGTCACTTCCGGAGCATTCTGTGACGGGGAGCTGAATGTGACAACGTCACTTCCGTTACCAATTCTGACGGGTCGCCATATCTGGCGAAACGCCGCCATTTTTTCGAAGAGCACTGAAAATTTCTCCACTCCAAAATGGCAGCGCAAGCATGCGCAGTAGTATACACAACAAGGATACTCTGATGCCCCTGGTGGTTTGACTTAGTAAGACACCTCAGATATAATCGGCACCTCTGATGCCCTCTGGTGGTTATAAATGGTAGGGCAGCTCCAATGATATCAAACACAAATTATTACCGGTACTCTGATGCCCTCTGGTGGTTATAACTGGTAGGACACCTTCAATGATATCAAACACAAATTATTACCGGTACGCTGATGCCCTCTGGTGGTTATAACTGGTAGGACACCTTCAATGATATCAAACACACAACATTATCGGTCTTACCAGTTGCAACCACCAGGGGCATCAGAGTACCGGTAATATTTTGTAAGTAGTACCAGCGTCACACCTATGAGATGGCAGAATAGTTACTGGACCACACATTGCGCATGCTCCGTACGCCGCCATTTTACATATGACATATATGCTTGGGTCCTCAAGGACATGGCAACCACAGAGGACATTAATTCTTTATATGGCTGACACTGAGCAGATAAATATGTCCTGGTCATCAATAATATGGCGTGTGTGGGAGGATCCGCGTTCTGTACATGGGACACTTCACTCATTTATTTCCTAATGAGAGTTTCCGGAATGAAGGAACATTATGGACGACTTTCACCAGCACAGAGTTCTATGGAAAGTGCGCTCAGCATAGGATTACCACCTGTTTGGGGTTCACCCAGACAGTTTGGGTCTTGAATCGTGTGTCCGGGTTTCAGTCCAGAAACCCGGGCACAATATTCAGACAGGAATGTGGCTCAGAACAGGTCACCATAGGAGGGTAGGGGGGGTACTATGTGCGCCACATTACTGTTCTCTATGGAGGGCCCAAAAGTGTCCCAGGTCTGTTACCATCCTATAGATTGGGGGTCTCCAAACATTCTAAAGAAAGGGCCAGTTCTGAATTGAGGGGGCCGGACTGTGCCCAGTGGGAGTAAACAATGCCCGATATTTGGTATTAGGGGGAGAAATAGTTGGTGTCCATTGGAGGAAATGTGACCAATTTTTGTTTAATGACTTAAGGGCCCGATAAAGCAAAGGGCCACAGTTTGGAGACCACTGCTATAGTGTACACTAAAAAAAACAATATTTTAGCTGTGCACCGCTAAAGCGTCCGGGTTCAGCTTGAAGAAAAAGTGGCAACCCGAACTCAGCATAGGACGCCGCTGTTCTATCAGATTACCGCTACCCATCAGATTGTATAATGGAAGCAACGTTTCAACCAAAAAATACTTATAGTAGGAAGGTGGTGGAGGCCATATTGGTACACCCAGCAGTAGGAAGGTGACAGAGGCCATATTAGTACACCCAGCAGTAGGAAGATGGCGGAGGCCATATTGGTACACCCAGCAGTAGGAAGATGGTGGAGGTCATGTTGGTACACCAAGCAGTAGGAAGGGGGTGGAAGGCCATGTTGGTACACCCAGCAGTAGGAAGATGGCGGAGGCCATATTGGTACACCCAGCAGTAGGAAGATGGTGGAGGTCATGTTGGTACACCAAGCAGTAGGAAGGGGGTGGAAGGCCATGTTGGTACACCCAGCAGTAGGAAGGTGACAGAGGCCATATTAGTACACCCAGCAGTAGGAAGATGGCGGAGGCCATATTGGTACACCCAGCAGTAGGAAGATGGTGGAGGTCATGTTGGTACACCAAGCAGTAGGAAGGGGGTGGAAGGCCATGTTGGTACACCCAGCAGTAGGAAGGTGGCAGAGGTCATGTTGGTACACCCAGCAGTAGGAAGATGGCGGAGGCCATATTGGTACACCCAGCAGTAGGAAGATGGCGGAGGTCATGTTGGTACACCCAGCAGTAGGAAGGTGGCAGAGGTCATGTTGGTACACCCAGCAGTAGGAAGGTGGTGGAGGCCGTGTTGGTACACCCAGCCGTAGGAAGGTGGCGGAGGCCATGTTGGTACACCCAGCAGTAGGAAGGTGGCGGAGGCCGTGTTGGTACACCCAGCCGTAGGAAGGTGGCAGAGGTCATGTTGGTACACCCAGCCGTAGGAAGGTGGTGGAGGTCATGTTGGTACACCCAGCCGTAGGAAGGTGGTGGAGGCCGTGTTGGTACACCCAGCCGTAGGAAGGTGGCGGAGGCCGTGTTGGTACACCCAGCAGTAGGAAGGTGGCAGAGGTCATGTTGGTACACCCAGCAGTAGGAAGGTGGTGGAGGCCGTGTTGGTACACCCAGCCGTAGGAAGGTGGCAGAGGTCATGTTGGTACACCCAGCCGTAGGAAGGTGGTGGAGGTCATGTTGGTACACCCAGCAGTAGGAAGGTGGTGGAGGCCGTGTTGGTACACCCAGCCGTAGGAAGGTGGCGGAGGCCGTGTTGGTACACCCAGCCATAGGTAGGTGGCAGAGGCCATTTTGGTACACCCATCACTAGGAAGGTGGCAGAGGCCATGTTGGTAATCCCAGCAGTAGGAAGGTAGCAGGGGCCATGTTGGTACACCCATCACTAGGAAGGTGGCGGAGGCCATATTGGTACACCCATCACTAGGAAGGTGGCAGAGGCCATGTTGGTACACCCAGAAGTAGGAAGGTGGTAGAGGTCATGTTGGTACACCCAGCAGTCTGATGGGCTCTGTTGGTAGTGAAGTGGAGAAGTGTGTGGAATGCATATCGCGACGTGAAATGCATGTTGGAACATATAGTCCAAAACCTGTCTGCTGCGGCCATCATCCCGAAAAACACTACAACTTTCTCCACTGCAAAATGGCAGCACAAGCATGCGCAGTAGTATACATATGGATACTCTGATGCCCCTGGTGGTTTGACTTGGTAGGACACCTCCTATCTTATCACACATAAGATATCACCGGTACTCTGATGCCCCTTGTGGTTATAACTGGTAGGACACCTCTTACTATATCAAACACACAATGATACCGGTACTCTGATGCCCCTTGTGGTTATAACTGATAGGACACCTCTTATTATATCAAACACACAATGATACTGGTACTCTGATGCCCCTTGTGGTTATAACTGGTAGGACACTATGATATCAAACACACAATGTTACACGCTAACTTTAGCCTTATCCCCCTCTATTGCTTACCCCAAAACCATAATCTGTACTTTAATCTTTCCTTCCCCCTAGGCCCTAACCCATAATTGACACCAAACCCTCAACCCCACACCTTTAACAGCAGTCCTATCCTAACCTCCTAAACCCTTAACCCATCCTTTACCCCCCCTATCCTATCCCATCAGACACAACTAAACAAACCTTAAGACGTAGCTCTAACCTTATCTCAACCCATCTTTAATTTTATACAAACCATAACACATCCTTATACTGATCACACTAAACCTACCCTTCCCTAACCTCTAACACCAAACCCTTACCCCCTGATCCAAACATAAATCCACCAAACCCTTATACTACACCCTCATGGTCCTTCTATCATAACCACAAACCAAACTACCCTAACCCTCCCCCCACACTTCAGCCATCTAACCCTCATCCCTTCTTCCCAACTCCTAAAACCTCTGCCTTCTGCACCCCTTCCTAACCCTCGTCCCAGGGGCCCAACCCCCAAATTACCTGCACTGCCCCCAAACACTACCACTTCCCTATTCTTTCTAACCCTAAGGTTCATCCCAACCCTAAAACTCTAACCACCTAAACACTGCTGTAACCCCAACACTGATCCCCTAATTCCCATCCCTACTCCTCTCCACCCCCCTCCCCCAGGAGAAAGATAAATGACCATACAGAGGGAGAGGGAAGAAAGGGGAGATCCATCACTGACCACACTAAGGGAGCAGGAAGGAAAGGCGAGAAGGATGAGTGATGATCCTGGGGAGCAGGGAGAAGGATAAGCCACCATTCTGGGGGAGCAGGGAGAAGGATAAGCCACCATTCTGGGGGAGCAGGGAGAAGGATAAGCCACCATTCTGGGGGAGCAGGGAGAAGGATAAGCCACCATTCTGGGGGAGCAGGGAGAAGGATAAGCCACCATTCTGGGGGAGCAGGGAGAAGGATAAGCCACCATTCTGGGGGAGCAGGGGGAAGGATAAGTCACCATTCTGGGGGAGCAGGGAGAAGGATAAGCCACCATTCTGGGGGAACAGGGGGAAGGATAAGTCACCATTCTGGGGGAGCAGGGGGAAGGATAAGCCACCATTCTGGGGGAGCAGGGAGAAGGATAAGCCACCATTCTGGGGGAGCAGGGAGAAGGATAAGCCACCATTCTGGGGGAGCAGGGGGAAGGATAAGTCACCATTCTGGGGGAGCAGGGAGAAGGATAATCCACCATTCTATGGGAGCAGGGAGAAGGATAAGCCACCATTCTGGGGGAGCAGGGAGAAGGATAATTTACCATTCTGGGGGAGCAGGGAGAAGGATAATTTACCATTCTGGGGGAGCAGGTAGACGGATAATCCACCATTCTGGGGGAGCAGGGGGAAGGATAAGTCACCATTCTGGGGAAGCAGGGAAAAGGATAAGCCACCATTCTGGGGAAGCAGGGAGAAGGATAAGCTACCATTCTGGGGGAGCAGGGAGAAGGATAAGCCACCATTCTGGGGGAGCAGGGAGAAGGATAAGCCACCATTCTGGGGGAGCAGGGAGAAGGATAAGCTACCATTCTGGGGGAGCAGGGAGAAGAATAAGCCACCATTCTGGGGGAGCAGGGAGAAGGATAAGCCACCATTCTGGGGGAGCAGGGAGAAGGATAAGCCACCATTCTGGGGAAGCAGGGAGAAGGATAAGCTACCATTCTGGGGGAGCAGGGAGAAGGATAATCTACTATTCTGGGGGAGCAGGGAGAAGGATAAGCTACTATTCTGGGGGAGCAGGGAGAAGGATAAGCCACCATTCTGGGGGAGCAGGGAGAAGGATAAGCCACCATTCTGGGGGAGCAGGGAGAAGGATAAGCTACTATTCTATGGGAGCAGGGAGAAGGATAAGCCACCATTCTGGGGGAGCAGGGAGAAGGATAAGCCACCATTCTGGGGGAGCAGGGAGAAGGATAAGCTACCATTCTGGTGGAGCAGGGAGAAGGATAATCTACTATTCTGGGGGAGCAGGGAGAAGGATAAGCTACTATTCTGGGGGAGCAGGGAGAAGGATAAGCCACCATTCTGGGGGAGCAGGGAGAAGGATAAGCCACCATTCTGGGGGAGCAGGGAGAAGGATAAGCTACTATTCTATGGGAGCAGGGAGAAGGATAAGCCACCATTCTGGGGGAGCAGGGAGAAGGATAAGCCACCATTCTGGGGGAGCAGGGAGAAGGATAAGCTACTATTCTGGGGGAACAGGGAGAAGGATAAGCCACCATTCTGGGGGAGCAGGGAGAAGGATAATCCACCATTCTGGGGGAGCAGGGAGAAGGATAATCTACCATTCTGGGGGAGCAGGGAGAAGGATAAGCCACCATTCTGGGGGAGCAGGGAGAAGGATAAGCCACCATTCTGGGGGAGCAGGGAGAAGGATAAGCCACCATTCTGGGGGAGCAGGGGGAAGGATAAGTCACCATTCTGGGGGAGCAGGGAGAAGGATAAGCCACCATTCTGGGGGAACAGGGGGAAGGATAAGTCACCATTCTGGGGGAGCAGGGGGAAGGATAAGCCACCATTCTGGGGGAGCAGGGAGAAGGATAAGCCACCATTCTGGGGGAGCAGGGAGAAGGATAAGCCACCATTCTGGGGGAGCAGGGGGAAGGATAAGTCACCATTCTGGGGGAGCAGGGAGAAGGATAATCCACCATTCTATGGGAGCAGGGAGAAGGATAAGCCACCATTCTGGGGGAGCAGGGAGAAGGATAATTTACCATTCTGGGGGAGCAGGGAGAAGGATAATTTACCATTCTGGGGGAGCAGGTAGACGGATAATCCACCATTCTGGGGGAGCAGGGAGAAGGATAAGCCACCATTCTGGGGGAGCAGGGAGAAGGATAATCCACCATTCTATGGGAGCAGGGAGAAGAATAAGCCACCATTCTGGGGGAGCAGGGAGAAGGATAAGCCACCATTCTGGGGGAGCAGGGAGAAGGATAAGCCACCATTCTGGGGAAGCAGGGAGAAGGATAAGCTACCATTCTGGGGGAGCAGGGAGAAGGATAATCTACTATTCTGGGGGAGCAGGGAGAAGGATAAGCTACTATTCTGGGGGAGCAGGGAGAAGGATAAGCCACCATTCTGGGGGAGCAGGGAGAAGGATAAGCCACCATTCTGGGGGAGCAGGGAGAAGAATAAGCCACCATTCTGGGGGAGCAGGGAGAAGGATAATCCACCATTCTATGGGAGCAGGGAGAAGAATAAGCCACCATTCTGGGGGAGCAGGGAGAAGGATAAGCTACTATTCTGGGGGAGCAGGGAGAAGGATAAGCCACCATTCTGGGGGAGCAGGGAGAAGAATAAGCCACCATTCTGGGGGAGCAGGGAGAAGGATAAGCTACTATTCTGGGGGAGCAGGGAGAAGGATAAGCCACCATTCTGGGGGAGCAGGGAGAAGAATAAGCCACCATTCTGGGGGAGCAGGGAGAAGGATAAGCCACCATTCTGGGGGAGCAGGGAGAAGGATAAGCCACCATTCTGGGGGAGCAGGGAGAAGGATAAGCCACCATTCTGGGGGAGCAGGGAGAAGAATAAGCCACCATTCTGGGGAAGCAGGGAGAAGGATAAGCTACCATTCTGGGGGAGCAGGGAGAAGGATAATCTACTATTCTGGGGGAGCAGGGAGAAGGATAAGCTACTATTCTGGGGGAGCAGGGAGAAGGATAAGCCACCATTCTGGGGGAGCAGGGAGAAGGATAAGCCACCATTCTGGGGGAGCAGGGAGAAGGATAAGCTACTATTCTATGGGAGCAGGGAGAAGGATAAGCCACCATTCTGGGGGAGCAGGGAGAAGGATACGCCACCATTCTGGGGGAGCAGGGAGAAGGATAAGCTACCATTCTGGTGGAGCAGGGAGAAGGATAATCTACTATTCTGGGGGAGCAGGGAGAAGGATAAGCTACTATTCTGGGGGAGCAGGGAGAAGGATAAGCCACCATTCTGGGGGAGCAGGGAGAAGGATAAGCCACCATTCTGGGGGAGCAGGGAGAAGGATAAGCTACTATTCTATGGGAGCAGGGAGAAGGATAAGCCACCATTCTGGGGGAGCAGGGAGAAGGATAAGCCACCATTCTGGGGGAGCAGGGAGAAGGATAAGCTACTATTCTGGGGGAGCAGGGAGAAGGATAAGCCACCATTCTGGGGGAGCAGGGAGAAGGATAAGCCACCATTCTGGGGGAGCAGGGAGAAGGATAAGCTACTATTCTATGGGAGCAGGGAGAAGGATAAGCCACCATTCTGGGGGAGCAGGGAGAAGGATAAGCCACCATTCTGGGGGAGCAGGGAGAAGGATAAGCTACCATTCTGGTGGAGCAGGGAGAAGGATAATCTACTATTCTGGGGGAGCAGGGAGAAGGATAAGCTACTATTCTGGGGGAGCATGGAGAAGAATAAGCCACCATTCTGGGGGAGCAGGGAGAAGGATAATCCACCATTCTGGGGGAGCAGGGAGAAGGATAATCTACCATTCTGGGGGAGCAGGGAGAAGGATAAGCCACCATTCTGGGGGAGCAGGGAGAAGGATAATCCACCATTCTGGGGGAGCAGGGAGAAGGATAATCTACCATTCTGGGGGAGCAGGGAGAAGGATAAGCCACCATTCTGGGGGAGCAGGGAGAAGGATAATCCACCATTCTGGGGGAGCAGGGAGAAGGATAATCTACCATTCTGGGGGAGCAGGGAGAAGGATAAGCCACCATTCTGGGGGAGCAGGGAGAAGGATAATTTACCATTCTGGGGGAGCAGGGAGAAGGATAAGCTACCATTCTGGGGGAGCAGGGAGAAGGATAAGCTACTATTCTGGGGGAGCAGGGAGAAGGATAAGCCACCATTCTGGGGGAGCAGGGAGAAGGATAAGCCACCATTCTGGGGGAGCAGGGAGAAGGATAAGCCACCATTCTGGGAGAGCAGGGAGAAGGATAAGCCACCATTCTGGGGGAGCAGGGAGAAGGATAAGCCACCATTCAGGGGGAGCAGGGAGAAGAATAAGCCACCATTCTGGGGGAGCAGGGAGAAGGATAAGCCACTATTCTGGGGGAGCAGGGAGAAGGATAAGCCACCATTCAGGGGGAGCAGGGAGAAGAATAAGCCACCATTCTGGGGGAGCAGGGAGAAGGATAAGCCACTATTCTGGGGGAGCAGGGAGAAGGATAAGCCACCATTCTGGGGGAGCAGGGAGAAGGATAAGCCACCATTCTGGGGGAGCAGGGAGAAGGATAAGCCACCATTCTGGGGGAGCAGGGAGAAGGATAAGCCACCATTCTGGGGGAGCAGGGAGAAGAATAAGCCACCATTCTGGGGGAGCAGGGAGAAGGATAAGCCACCATTCTGGGGGAGCAGGGAGAAGGATAAGCCACCATTCTGGGGGAACAGGGAGAAGGATAAGCCACCATTCTGGGGGAGCAGGGAGAAGGATAAGCCACCATTCTGGGGGAGCAGGGAGAAGGATAAGCCACCATTCTGGGGGAGCAGGGAGAAGGATAAGCCACCATTCTGGGGGAGCAGGGAGAAGGATAAGCCACCATTCTGGGGGAGCAGGGAGAAGGATAAGGCACCATTCTGGGGGAGCAGGGAGAAGAATAAGCCACCATTCTGGGGGAGCAGGGAGAAGGATAATTTACCATTCTGGGGGAGCAGGGAGAAGGATAAGCTACTATTCCATGGGAGCAGGGAGAAGGATAAGCCACCATTCTGGGGGAGCAGGGAGAAGGATAAGCCACCATTCTGGGGGAGCAGGGAGAAGAATAAGCCACCATTCTGGGGGAGCAGGGAGAAGAATAAGCCACCATTCTGGGGGAGCAGGGAGAAGGATAATTTACCATTCTGGGGGAGCAGGGAGAAGGATAAGCTACTATTCCATGGGAGCAGGGAGAAGGATACTGTCAGAGAGGTTTCTTATGTTAGACACACTATTGGTCGCCATGGTGCACGCCTGTGCGTTCCTGTATGCACCGGTGTGCGTGTGCGTGCGCGCCCGGCGACAATCTACTTATTTTACTACTTCCTGACCAGCGGCAGCAGGTCGGCTCCCCTGCGCGAGAGCCCGTACAATAACATTGGCTCTCTAAGCGGCCCCTAAGGGCACGTGCGCGCCCCCGCTCATCCCTGACTCCCGCGCGAGTGCCCGGCGGGCGCGTTCGCCGCCGGGCACACGCGATCACTCGTTACAGAGCTAGGACACACAGCTCCCGGTCCTGTCAGGGGAGAAATGTCTGACCGTCTGTTCATACAATGTATGAACAGAAGATCAGTAATTTCCCCTAGTGAGACCACCCCCCCTACAGTTAGAACACACCCAGGGAACATACTTAACCCCTTCCCCGCCCCCCAGTGGCATTTTTATAGTACTCCAATGCATTTTTATAGCACTGATCGCTATAAAAATGCCATTGGTCCCAAAAATGTGTCAAAAGTGTCCGAAGTGTCCGCCATTATGTCGCAGTACCCAAAAAAAAAAAAAACGCTGATCGCCGCCATTACTAGTAAAAAAAAATATTAATAAAAATGCCATAAAACTACCCCCTATTTTATAAACGCTATAACTTTTGCGCAAACCAATCAATAAACGTTTTTTATTCATTTTTTTTTAAGAAAAATAAACTGAGGAAAAAAAAAATTGTTTTTATATATTTTTGGGGGATATTTATTATAGCAAAAAGTAAAAAATGTTTATTTTTTTCAAAATTGTCGCTCAATTTTTGTTTATAGCGCAAAAACTAAAAACCGCAGAGGTGATCAAATACCAGCAAAAGAAAGCTCTATTTGTGGGGAAAACAGGACACCAATTTTGTTTGGGAGCCACGTCGCACGACCGAGCAATTGTCAGTTAAAGCGACGCAGTGCCTAATCGCAAAAAGTGGCCTGGTCTTTGACCAGCAATATGGTCCGGGGGTTAAACTGTCAGAGTGCCTTGGATCAGTGCTGTCTGATCTGCAGCTCTGTGACTCTTGCTCCTGTTACCTGTCTGAACACTCCGAATTGCACATTTGGAAAAACAAATTGGATTTCCACTTCCAAAGTCTTCTTTCCTTGTTCAGACTTAGCAATAGAGAAGAGGCCGGTATAGTGTGACTGTGTTAGAGTGTGTCTGAGTCAGAGACAACATCCTAGCCGCTGCACAGTCCCATTACTAGGAATATCAGCAGCGAGGAGGCCGGGATCTGATGGGATGTGCTGGGAAAATGCTCCTACCTTACATCACAGCCAGGTGTTCTTGGTGCTCCTCCCATCCCCCAATCCAGGAGAAGTCCTCTGTAGATGACGGGACGTCTCTGACATCTGTCAGGGAAGGAAGATCACAGACCCCCAGACCTCCATTACCCCCACTGCATTTTCCTACCCCCCCCACCAACCCCCATTCCATCCCCTATCCCCCATACACACCCCAGACCACCATCACCCCCACTGCATCCCCAAATACACCTTCAGACCTCTATCCCCCTATACACCCCCATTCCATCCCCTATCCCCCATACACACCCCCAGACCTCCATTACCCCCACTGCATTTTCCTACCCCTCCACCAACCCCCATTCCATCCCCTATCCCCCATAGACACCCCAGACCACCATCACCCCCCACTGCATCCCCAAATACACCTTCAGACCTCTATCCCCCTATACACCCCCATTCCATCCCCTATCCCCCATACACACCCCCAGACCTCCATTACCCCCACTGCATTTTCCTACCCCCCCCAACCCCCATTCCATCCCCTATCCCCCATACACACCCCAGACCACCATCACCCCCACTGCATCCCCAAATACACCTTCAGACCTCTATCCCCCTATACACCCCCATTCCATCCCCTATCCCCCATACACACCCCCAGACCTCCATTACCCCCACTGCATTTTCCTACCCCCCCACCAACCCCCATTCCATCCCCTATCCCCCATAGACACCCCAGACCACCATCACCCCCCACTGCATCCCCAAATACACCTTCAGACCTCTATCCCCCTATACACCCCCATTCCATCCCCTATCCCCCATACACACCCCCAGACCTCCATTACCCCCACTGCATTTTCCTACCCCCCCCAACCCCCATTCCATCCCCTATCCCCCATACACACCCCAGACCACCATCACCCCCACTGCATCCCCAAATACACCTTCAGACCTCTATCCCCCTATACACCCCCATTCCATCCCCTATCCCCCATACACACCCCCAGACCTCCATTACCCCCACTGCATTTTCCTACCCCCCCCCAACCCCCATTCCATCCTCTATCCCCCATACACACCCCAGACCACCATCACCCCCCACTGCATCCCCAAATACACCTTCAGACCTCTATCCCCCTATACACCCCCATTCCATCCCCTATCCCCCATACACACCCCCAGACCTCCATTACCCCCACTGCATTTTCCTACCCCCCCACCAACCCCCATTCCATCCCCTATCCCCCATAGACACCCCAGACCACCATCACCCCCACTGCATCCCCAAATACACCTTCAGACCTCTATCCCCCTATACACCCCCATTCCATCCCCTATCCCCCATACACACCCCAGACCACCATCACCCCCACTGCATCCCCAAATACACCTTCAGACCTCTATCCCCCTATACACCCCCATTCCATCCCCTATCCCCACCTCTAGACCTCCATTACCCCCCATATCAACCTCAGGCCCCCATTACCTCTATTGCCCCTCTAACCCCCCCAGATCCCCATTACATCTTCTTATTCATAACATACACCCCCCCCCTTCATCTGCCCCATTACCTCCTCCTATTTCTCCCCCATACACCCCCATTCCATCCTCCTATTACCCGAATATCAACCCCTATTCCATCCCCCTATGATCCCCCTTACCTCCTTCCTTAATCTTGTTTCCGGTGTGATCACAGAGCTGTCATTTTGAAAAGTAGAGAGACTAATGCGTTGGTCTTCAACAAGATGGCCAAGTTCAGCCACCAGATGGCAGTATTATTGTGTCATATATATAGATAGCATAGAAATACGAAGTGCTACCACATTCATCCACAAGGCGGCGACAGAGTAGCATGTAATATATTCTGTATAGAAAATCAATGTGAGCGTTACCACAATCAGCCACTAGATGGCAGAATAATATTTGCATGATCTAAAGCGCATGCCCAGTCCGCCGCCATTTTATTGTAGAGAATTGCGTAGGTCTTCAAGATAATGGCGGCGCGGCGGACTTTTCTGTTTGGTGTACTGCGCA
The DNA here is from genome assembly GCF_905171775.1 of Rana temporaria. Classification (NCBI taxonomy): domain Eukaryota; kingdom Metazoa; phylum Chordata; class Amphibia; order Anura; family Ranidae; genus Rana; species Rana temporaria. The sequence goes on along the minus strand of NW_024404513.1, from coordinate 24,314 downwards.
TGACCAGAGCAGCAGCCAGTTGGGCGAGCAGTAAAGAGTACTCTGGTCTTCAGTAATATGGCGGCCGGCCCGGTGTTCATTCTACTCATAGGGATAGATTTGTCTGTCAGGCTCGTTTTCCAAAAGTTAGATGGCGCGCCAATCACTGTGCGGTGGGCGTGACTATGTCCATGATAGGGTGTCGTTTTTTACATGGGCGGGGAAGAGTGCCAGGCTCCGCCCCCACCATTCAGATTGCTCAGTTTATAATATTTCTTGGACTTGGAGTGGTGACGTCATTTTGTTATAGAGGAAATTTCCCGCACGGTGTTTTATCAGATTAGGAGACCTGTCATAATGTGTAACGGAAGTGACGTTCGTCTCCGCCATCTTGCTACACCCCACACTCCTCCATAGTAAGGATACAGTGAGAGGGGGAAGCGGACATCTTGCTACACCCACCCGAGTTTTGCATTTTACAGTTATTTTTAACAGTAAAGTGACTTTATATCGTGATCTACAGGACTTAGAACTCCGTCTGATTGGTTGGATGTTGAATTTAAAAAAGTTCAGCCACCAGATGGCAGTATTATTGTGTCATATATATAGATAGCATAGAAATACGAAGTGCTACCACATTCACATCCACAAGGCGGCGACAGAGTAGCATGTAATATATTCTGTATAGAAAATCAATGTGAGCGTTACCACAATCAGCCACTAGATGGCAGAATAGTATTTGCATGATCTAAAGCGCATGCCCAGCCCGCCGCCATTTTATTGTAGAGAATTGCGTAGGTCTTCAAGAAAATGGCGGCGCGGCGGACTTTTCTGTTTGGTGTACTGCGCATGACCAGAGCAGCAGCCAGTTGGGCGAGCAGTAAAGAGTACTCTGGTCTTCAGTAATATGGCGGCCGGCCCGGTGTTCATTCTACTCATAGGGTCAGATTTGTCTGTCAGGCTCGTTTTCCAAAAGTTAGATGGCGCGCCAATCACTGTGCGGTGGGCGTGGCTATGTCATTGATAGGGTGCCGTTTTTTTACATGGGCGGGGAAGAGTGCCAGGCTCCGCCCCCACCATTCAGATTGCTCAGTTTATAATATTTCTTGGACTTGGAGCGGTGACGTCATTTTGTTATAGAGGAAATTTCCCGCACGGTGTTTTATCAGATTAGGAGACCTGTCATAATGTGTAACGGAAGTGACGTTCCGTCTCCGCCATCTTACTACACCCCACACTTCTCCATAGTAAGGATAGAGTGAGAAGGGGAAGCGGACATCTTGCTACACCCCACACTCCTCCATAGTAAGGATACAGTGAGAGGGGGAAGCGGTCATCTTGCTACACCCATCCGAGTTTTGCATTTTCCAGTTATTTTTAACATTAAAGTGACTTTATATCGTGATCTACAGGACTTAGAACTCCGTGTGACTGGTTAGATTGAATTTTACAAGCTGCGGCAAGCCTTCTGATATCACAGGTTTGCTGATCTGACAGAAGTTCACTGCTTTTAAAAATAAACATCCAACCAATCAGACGAGTTCTAAGTCCTGTATATCACGATATAAACGCACTTAACCGGTAAAAATAAGTGTAAAATGCAAAACTGCGGTGGGTGTAGCAAGATGTCCGCTTCCCCTTCTCAGTGTATCCTTACTATGGAGGAGTTCGGGGTGTAGCAAGATGGCGGCGATGTAACGTCACTTCCGTTACACGTTTTGACGCTTTTTGTAGCTCCGGGGTCATTATGTGACGTAATCTCCATGCGGGGAATTTTGTCTATAACAAAATGACGTCACCGGCTCCAAATCTAAGAAACATTATAAACTGTCCAATAAGAATAATGGGGGCGGAGCCTGGCACACTTCCCCGCCCCTGTAAAACACGGCACCCTATCATGGACATGGTCACGCCCACCGCACAGTGATTGGCGCTCCATTTAACTTCTGAAAAAAGAGTCCAATAGAGAAATCTAACCCTATGAGTAAAATGAACAGCGGACCGGCCGCCATATTACTGTAGACCAGAATATTACTGCTCGCCCAACTGGCTGCTGCTCTGGTCATGCGCAGTACACTAAAACGAAAAGTCCGCCGCGCTGCCATTTTCTTGAAGACCTACGCAATTCTCTACAGTAAAATGGCGGCGGACTGGGCATGCGCTTTATCTCATGTAAACACTGTGCTGCCATCTGGTGGCTGATTTTGGTAACGCTCACATTGATTTTCTATACAGAGGATTTTTCTGTCGCCGCCTTGTGGATGAATGTGGTAGCACTTCGTATTTCTACACTATATATACATATGACATAATAATACTGCCATCCGGTGGCTGAATTTCGTATGTCTCCCTCTGAAGGTCCTGCACATAATATTATATTTCCTCGGTATAATCCGGGTCGGGAAGGAATCGGCGGGATGAATAATGTGTCACATCCACATGTTGTGTTTGATATCATAAGTGGTGTATTACCAGTTACAGCCACCAGAGGGCATCAGAGTACAGATTAGACCGTAAGCGTGATATAAAGGGACATGTCCTACCAAGTCGAACCACCAGGGGCATCATCAGAATATCCGTGTTCTGTACAGTACTGCGCATGCGTGTGCTGCCATTTTGCGGTAGGAATGTTCTTCAAGAAAATGGCGGCCTCAGCAGACAGGTTTCAGGCGATGTTCGCATTGAGGTTTATCGGAACACTCAGGTTGTGCGGATGTTTCCTCATAGCAGGGAACACTATGCTGAGCGCAATTTCCATACAATTCTGCGCGGGTGAAAAGTCTCCATAATAGAGTATCCCTTGTTGTGTATACTACTGCGCATGCTTGTGCTGCCATTTTGGAGTGGAGAAATTTGCCGTGCTCTTCGAGAAAATGGCGGTGTTTCGCCAGATATGATGACCCGTCAGAATTGGTAACGAACGTGTCGTCACGTCGCCGCCATCTTGCTACACCCCGCACAGGAGGATTCCCTGAGAAGGGGAAAGCGGACATCGTGTTACACCCACCGGAGTTTGGCATTTTACACTTATATTTAGCAGTAAAGTGACTTTATATTCGGAAATACAGGACTTAGAACTCCGTCTGACTGTTATGATGTTGAATTTCAAAAGCAGCGGCAAGCATGCGCCTCTCAGGTTTGCTGATCTGACAGAAGATCGCTGCTTTTAAAATTCAATATCTAACCAGTCAGACGGACTTCTAAGCTCTGCATTTCACGGTATAAACCCACTTTCCTTTTACAAATAAGTGTGAAATGTAAAACTCCGGTGGGTGTACCAAGATGTCCGCTTTCCCCCTTATCAGGGTACCCTTACTTTGGAGCAGTGCGGGGTGTAGCAAAATGGCAGCGACGGGACGTCACTTCCGTTACCAATTCTGTCAGGTCGCCAAAATCGACGAAACAGCGGCCGCAGCCGATAGATTTACGGTGTAACCTGTAGTGTCACATTCCGCTCCCTATCATAGATTGCTCCGGAAGTGACGTTTTGTCGCCGCCATCTTTCTTCACCCCACACTCCTGCACAGTAATGATGGAGTGAGAAGGGGGCAAGCGGACATGTTGTTACACCCACCGGAGTTTTAGAATTCAAAATACTGTATTTAAGCAAATAATCTCCGTTTTGTGTTGAAAATAAGTGTGAAATCTAAAACTCCGGTGGGTGTAACAAGATGTCCGCTTGCCCCCTTCTATCATTACTGTGCAGGAGTTTGGGGTGTAGCAAGATGGTGGCGACGGAACGTCACTTCCGGAGCAATCTGTGGTGGGGAGTCGAATGTGACAAAACAACGGCGACCTTCGCATTGCCGGTGTTCTATCAGATTACTTCTACTCATCAGATTATTGCTCGCCTAAAAGAAATCTGCTCTGGTCATGCGCAGTACATTAAAACGAAACGTCCGCCGCGCCGCCATTTTCTTGAAGACCAAAACTATGGGCATGCGCTGTATCTCACGTGTTGCCATCTGCTGGCTGATTCTGGTAACGCTCACATTGATTTTCTATACGGAGTATATTACACGCTACTCGGCTGCCGCCTTGTGGATGAATGTGGTAGCACTTCGTATTTCTACACTATATATATATGAGAAAATAATACTGCCATCTGGTGGCTGAATTTCGTATGTCTCCCTCTGAAGGTCCTGCACATAATATTATATTTCCTCGGTATAATCCGGGTCGGGAAGGAATCGGCGGGATGAATAATGTGTCACATCCACATGTTGTGTTTGATATCATAAGAGGTGTATTACCAGTTACAGCCACCAGAGGGCATCAGAGTACCGATTAGACCGTAAGCGTGATATAAAGGGACATGTCCTACCAAGTCGAACCACCAGGGGCATCATCAGAATATCCGTGTTCTGTGAAGTACTGCGCATGCGTGTGCTGCCATTTTGCGGTAGGAATGTTCTTCAAGAAAATGGCGGCCTCAGCAGACAGGTTTCAGGCGATGTTCGCATTGAGGTTTATCGGAACACTCAGGTTGTGCGGATGTTTCCTCATAGCAGGGAACACTATGCTGAGCGCAATTTCCATACAATTCTGCGCGGGTGAAAAGTCTCCATAATAGAGTATCCCTTGTTGTGTATACTACTGCGCATGCTTGTGCTGCCATTTTGGAGTGGAGAAATTTGCTGTGCTCTTCGAGAAAATGGCGGTGTTTCGCCAGATATGATGACCCGTCAGAATTGGTAACGAACGTGTCGTCACGTCGCCGCCATCTTGCTACACCCCGCACAGGAGGATTCCCTGAGAAGGGGAAAGCGGACATATTGTTACACCCACCGGAGTTTGGCATTTTACACTTATATTTAGCAGTAAAGTGACTTTATATTCGGAAATACAGGACTTAGAACTCCGTCTGACTGTTATGATGTTGAATTTCAAAAGCAGCGGCAAGCATGCGCCTCTCAGGTTTGCTGATCTGACAGAAGATCGCTGCTTTTAAAATTCAATATCTAACCAGTCAGACGGACTTCTAAGCTCTGCATTTCACGGTATAAACCCACTTTCCTTTTACAAATAAGTGTGAAATGTAAAACTTCGGTGGGTGTACCAAGATGTCCGCTTTCCCCCTTATCAGGGTACCCTTACTTTGGAGCAGTGCGGGGTGTAGCAAAATGGCAGCGACGGGACGTCACTTCCGTTACCAATTCTGTCAGGTCGCCAAAATCGACGAAACAGCGGCCGCAGCCGATAGATTTACGGTGTAACCTGTAGTGTCACATTCCGCTCCGGAAGTGACGTTTTGTCGCCGCCATCTTTCTTCACCCCACACTCCTGCACAGTAATGATGGAGTGAGAAGGGGGCAAGCGGACATCTTGTTACACCCACCGGAGTTTTAGAATTCAAAATACTGTATTTAAGCAAATAATCTCCGTTTTGTGTTGAAAATAAGTGTGAAATCTAAAACTCCGGTGGGTGTAACAAGATGTCCGCTTGCCCCTTCTATCCTTACTGTGCAGGAGTGCGGGGTGTAGCAAGATGGTGGCGACGGAACGTCACTTCCGGAGCAATCTGTGGTGGGGAGCCGAATGTGACAAAACAACGGCGATGTTCGCATTGCCGGTGTTCTATCAGATTACTTCTACTCATCAGATTATTGCTCGCCTAAAAGAAATCTGCTCTGGTCATGCGCAGTACACTAAAACGAAAAGTCCGCCGCGCTGCCATTTTCTTGAAGACCTACGCAATTCTCTACAGTAAAATGGCGGCGGACTGGGCATGCGCTTTATCTCATGTAAACACTGTGCTGCCATCTGGTGGCTGATTTTGGTAACGCTCACATTGATTTTCTATACAGAGGATTTTTCTGTCGCCGCCTTGTGGATGAATGTGGTAGCACTTCATATTTCTACACTATATATATATGACATAATAACACTGCCATCCGGTGGCTGAATTTCGTATGTCTCCCTCTGAAGGTCCTGCACAGAATATTATATTTCCTCGGTATAATCCGGGTCGGGAAGGAATCGGCGGGATGAATAATGTGTCACATCCACATGTTGTGTTTTATATCTTAAAACGTGTATTACCAGTTACAGCCACCAGAGGGCATCAGAGTACCGATTAGACCGTAAGCGTGATATAATGGGACGTGTCCTACCAAGTCGAACCACCAGGGGCATCAGAATATCCGTGTTCTGTGCAGTACTGCGCATGCGTGTGCTTCCATTTTGCGGTAGGAATGTTCTTCAAGAAAATGGCGGCCTCAGCAGACAGGTTTCAGGCGATGTTCGCATTGAGGTTTATCGGAACACTCAGGAGTGGTGCGGATGTTTCCTCATAGCAGGGAACACTATGCTGAGCGCACTTTCCATACAATTCTGCGCGGGTGAAAAGTCTCCATAATAGTGTATCCCTTGTTGTGTATACTACTGCGCATGCTTGTGCTGCCATTTTGGAGTGGAGAAATTTGCCGTGCTCTTCGAGAAAATGGCGGTGTTTCGCCAGATATGATGACCCGTCAGAATTGGTAACGAACGTGTCGTCACGTCGCCGCCATCTTGCTACACCCCGCACAGGAGGATTCCCTGAGAAGGGGAAAGCGGACATCTTGTTACACCCACCGGGGTTTGGCATTTTACACTTATATTTAGCAGTAAAGTGACTTTATATACGGAAATACAGGACTTAGAACTCCGTCTGACTGTTATGATGTTGAATTTCAAAAGCAGCGGCAAGCATGCGCCTCTCAGGTTTGCTGATCTGACAGAAGATCGCTGCTTTTAAATTTCAATATCTAACCAGTCAGACGGACTTCTAAGCTCTGCATTTCACGGTATAAACCCACTTTCCTTTTACAAATAAGTGTGAAATGTAAAACTTCGGTGGGTGTACCAAGATGTCCGCTTTCCCCCTTATCATGGTACCCTTACTTTGGAGCAGTGCGGGGTGTAGCAAAATGGCAGCGACGGGACGTCACTTCCGTTACCAATTCTGTCAGGTCGACAAAATCGACGAAACAGCGGCCGTAGCCGATAGATTTACGGTGTAACCTGTAGTGTCACATTCCGCTCCCTATCATAGATTGCTCCGGAAGTGACGTTTTGTCGCCGCCATCTTTCTTCACTCCTGCACAGTAATGATGGAGTGAGAAGGGGGCAAGCGGACATGTTGTTACACCCACCGGAGTTTTAGAATTCAAAATACTGTATTTAAGCAAATAATCTCCGTTTTGTGTTGAAAATAAGTGTGAAATCTAAAACTCCGGTGGGTGTAACAAGATGTCCGCCTCCCCCTTCACACTCTATCATTACTGTGCAGGAGTGTGGGGTGTAACAAGATGTCCGCCTCCCCCTTCACACTCTATCATTACTGTGCAGGAGTGCGGGGTGTAGCAAGATGGCGGCGACGGAACGTCACTTCCGGAGCAATCTGTGGTGGGGAGCCGAATGTGACAAAACAACGGCGATCTTCGCATTGCCGGTATTCTATCAGATTACTTCTACTCATCAGATTATTGCTCGCCTAAAAGAAAGCTGCTCTGGTCATGCGCAGTACATTAAAACGAAACGTCCGCCGCGCCGCCATTTTCTTGAAGACCAAAACTATGGGCATGCGCTGTATCTCACGTGTTGCCATCTGCTGGCTGATTCTGGTAACGCTCACATTGATTTTCTATACGGAGTATATTACATGCTACTCGGCTGCCGCCTTGTGGATGAATGTGGTAGCACTTCGTATCTCTACACTATCTATCTATATATGAGAAAATAATACTGCCATCTGGTGGCTGAATTTGGTATGACTCCCTCTGAAGGTCCCGAACGGAATATTATATTTCCTCGGTATAATCCGGTCGGGAATTAATCGGCGGGATGATCTCCTCACACAGCGCCGCTCCGGGACTCTTATTTCTCCAGCGTGTCCCTCTGTGCGGCGCTGTGTGTCTGGGTGTGAGCAGCGCAGGGGCGGGGCTCCGTGTTAGTGGACCTCCCGACCAGCAGGGACACCATAGAGCGGCTTGATGGCGGCGCTGGCAGGAAACACCCAATAAATAATTCCCGTGAGGAGTGGCCCGGATGTCACGGTGAGAAGAGGCCGGATGTGACGGTGAGGAGAGGCCGGATGTGACGGTGAGGAGAGGCCGGAAGTGACGGCGAGGAGAGGCCGGATGTCAGGTAGGTAGGTCGGTCAGTGTGTGTGTGTGTGAAGTAGGTGAGCCAGTATATTCCTCTGATAGGTCAGGTAGGTAGGTGAACCAGTGTATGGGTCAGGTAGGTGGAATGGGTGTGTGTGTATGGGGGAATAGGAGGATGGAATGGGGGAGATGGAGGCCCCTGGGGGGGTGAATAAGAAGATGGAATGGTGATTTTTTTTGGGGGGGGGGGCAATAGGAGGATGGAATAGAGGTCATGGGGGTCTGTATGGGAGGGATAGGGGATGGAATGGGTGTGTGTGGGGAGATGGGTGTATGGGGTGAGTAGCGGAATGGAATGGGGGTCTGGTGGGTGTGTTTGGGGATGGAATTGGTGTGTATGGGGAGATGGGTGTATGGGGGGAGTAGCGGGATGGAATGGGGGTCTGGGGGGTGTGTTTGGGGATGGAATGGGGGTGATGAGGGCATGGGGTGTATGGGGGGAGTAGCGGAATGGAATGGGGGTCTGGTGGGTGTGTTTGGGGATGGAATGGGGGTGATCAGGGCCTGGGGTGTATGGGGGGAGTAGCGGGATGGAATGGGGGTCTGGGGGTGTGTTTGGGGATGGAATGGGGGTGATCAGGGCCTGGGGTGTATGGGGGGAGTAGCGGAATGGAATGGGGGTCTGGGGGGGTGTGTTTGGGGATGGAATGGGGGTGATGAGGGCATGGGGTGTATGGGGGGAGTAGCGGAATGGAATGGGGGTCTGGTTGGTGTGTTTGGGGATGGAATGGGGGTGATGAGGGCATGGGGTGTATGGGGGGAGTAGCGGAATGGAATGGGGGTCTGGTGGGTGTGTTTGGGGATGGAATGGGTGTGTATGGGGTAATGGGTGTATGGGGGGAGTAGCGGGATGGAATGGGGGTCTGGTTGGTGTGTTTGGGGATGGAATGGGGGTGATGAGGGCATGGGGTGTATGGGGGGAGTAGCGGAATGGAATGGGGGTCTGGTGGGTGTGTTTGGGGATGAAATGGGTGTGTATGGGGTAATGGGTGTATGGGGGGAGTAGCGGAATGGAATGGGGGTCTGGTGGGTGTGTTTGGGGATGGAATGGGTGTGTATGGGGAGATGGGTGTATGGGGGGAGTAGCGGAATGGAATGGGGATCTGGGGGGTGTGTTTGGGGATGGAATGGGTGTGTATGGGGAGATGGGTATATGGGGAGAGTAGCGGAATGGAATGGGGATCTGGGGGGTGTGTTTGGGGATGGAATGGGTGTGTATGGGGTAATGGGTGTATGGGGGGAGTAGCGGGATGGAATGGGGGTCTGGGGGGTGTGTTTTGGGATGGAATAGCTGTGTATGGGGTAATGAGTGTATGGGGGGAGTAGCGGAATGGAATGGGGGTCTGGGGGTGTGTTTGGGTGTGTATGGGGTAATGGGTGTATGGGGGGAGTTGTGGAATGGAATGGGGGTCTGGGGGTGTGTTTGGGGATGGAATGGGTGTGTATGGGGTAATGGGTGTATGGGGGGAGTAGCGGAATGGAATGGGGGTCTGGGGGGTGTGTTTGGGGATGGAATGGGTGTGTATGGGGTAATGAGTGTATGGGGGGAGTAGCGGAATGGAATGGGGGTCTGGGGGTGTGTTTGGGGATGGAATGGGGGTGATGAGGGCATGGGGGGAGTAGTGGAATGGAATGGGGGTCTGGTGGGTGTGTTTGGGGGATGGAATGGGGTGATGAGGGCATGGGGTGTATGGGGGGAGTTGTGGAATGGAATGGGGGTCTGGGGGTGTGTTTGGGGATGGAATGGGTGTGTATGGGGAGATGGGTGTATGGGGAGAGTAGCGGAATGGAATGGGGGTCTGGGGGTGTGTTTGGGGATGGAATGGGGGTGATGAGGGCATGGGGGGAGTAGTGGAATGGAATGGGGGTCTGGTGGGTGTGTTTGGGGATGGAATGGGGTGATGAGGGCATGGGGTGTATGGGGGGAGTTGTGGAATGGAATGGGGGTCTGGTGGGTGGGTTTGTGGATGGAATGGGTGTGTATGGGGTAATGGGTGTATGGGGGGAGTAGCGGAATGGAATGGGGGTCTGGGGGGTGTGTTTGGGGATGGAATGGGTGTGTATGGGGTAATGGGTGTATGGGGGGAGTAGCGGAATGGAATGGGGGTCTGGTGGGTGTGTTTGGGGATGGAATGGGTGTGTATGGGGTAATGGGTGTATGGGGGGAGTAGCGGAATGGAATGGGGGTCTGGGGGGTGTGTTTGGGGATGGAATGGGTGTGTATGGGGTAATGGGTGTATGGGGGGAGTAGCGGAATGGAATGGGGGTCTGGGGGTGTGTTTGGGGATGGAATGGGGTGATGAGGGCATGGGGTGTATGGGGGGAGTAGCGGAATGGAATGGGGGTCTGGGGGGTGTGTTTGGGGATGGAATGGGTGTGTATGGGGTAATGGGTGTATGGGGGGAGTAGCGGAATGGAATGGGGGTCTGGTGGGTGTGTTTGGGGATGGAATGGGTGTGTATGGGGAGATGGGTGTATGGGGGGAGTAGCGGAATGGAATGGGGGTCTGGTGGGTGTGTTTGGGGATGGAATGGGGGTGATCAGGGCCTGGGGTGTATGGGGGGAGTAGCGGAATGGAATGGGGGTCTGGGGGGGTGTGTTTTGGCATGGAATGGGGTTGATGAGGGCATGGGGTGTATGGGGGGAGTAGCGGAATGGAATGGGGGACTGGTTGGTGTGTTTGGGGATGGAATGGGGTGATAAGGGCATGGGGGTGTATGGTGGGAGTAGCGGAATGGAATGGGGGTCTGGTGGTGTGTTTGGGGATGGAATGAGTGTGTATGGGGTAATGGGTGTATGGGGGGAGTAGCGGAATGGAATGGGGGTCTGGGGGGTGTGTTTGGGGATGGAATGGGTGTGTATGGGTGTATGGGGGGAGTAGCGGAATGGAATGGGGGTCTGGGGGTGTGTTTGGGGATGGAATGGGGTGATGAGGGCATGGGGTGTATGGGGGGAGTAGCGGAATGGAATGGGGGTCTGGGGGGTGTGTTTGGGGATGGAATGGGTGTGTATGGGGTAATGGGTGTATGGGGGGAGTAGCGGAATGGAATGGGGGTCTGGGGGGTGTGTTTGGGGATGGAATGGGTGTGTATGGGGTAATGGGTGTATGGGGGGAGTAGCGGAATGGAATGGGGGTCTGGTGGGTGTGTTTGGGGATGGAATGGGTGTGTATGGGGTAATGGGTGTATGGGGGGAGTAGCGGAATGGAATGGGGGTCTGGGGGGTGTGTTTGGGGATGGAATGGGTGTGTATGGGGTAATGGGTGTATGGGGGGAGTAGCGGAATGGAATGGGGGTCTGGGGGTGTGTTTGGGGATGGAATGGGGTGATGAGGGCATGGGGTGTATGGGGGGAGTAGCGGAATGGAATGGGGGTCTGGGGGGTGTGTTTGGGGATGGAATGGGTGTGTATGGGGTAATGGGTGTATGGGGGGAGTAGCGGAATGGAATGGGGGTCTGGTGGGTGTGTTTGGGGATGGAATGGGGGTGATCAGGGCCTGGGGTGTATGGGGGGAGTAGCGGAATGGAATGGGGGTCTGGGGGGGTGTGTTTTGGGATGGAATGGGGTTGATGAGGGCATGGGGTGTATGGGGGGAGTAGCGGAATGGAATGGGGGACTGGTTGGTGTGTTTGGGGATGGAATGGGGTGATAAGGGCATGGGGGTGTATGGTGGGAGTAGCGGAATGGAATGGGGGTCTGGTGGGTGTGTTTGGGGATGGAATTGGTGTGTATGGGGAGATGGGTGTATGGGGGGAGACTAGTCAGATGGAATGGGGGTCTGGTGGGTGGGTTTGGGGATGGAATGGGTGTGTGTGGGGAGATGGGTGTATGGGGGGAGTAGCGGGATGGAATGGGGGTCTGGTGGGTGTGTTTGGGGATGGAATGGGTGTGTATGGGGTAATGGGTGTATGGGGGGAGTAGCGGGATGGAATGGGGGTCTGGGGGTGTGTTTGGGGATGGAATGGGGGTGATGAGGGCATGGGGTGTATGGGGGGAGTAGCGGAATGGAATGGGGGTCTGGTGGGTGTGTTTGGGGATGGAATGGGTGTGTATGGGGAGATGGGTGTATGGGGGGAGTAGCGGAATGGAATGGGGGTCTGGTTGGTGTGTTTGGGGATGGAATGGGGGTGATGAGGGCATGGGGTGTATGGGGGGAGTAGCGGAATGGAATGGGGGTCTGGTGGGTGTGTTTGGGGATGGAATGGGTGTGTATGGGGTAATGGGTGTATGGGGGGAGTAGCGGGATGGAATGGGGGTCTGGGGGTGTGTTTGGGGATGGAATGGGGGTGATGAGGGCATGGGGTGTATGGGGGGAGTAGCGGAATGGAATGGGGGTCTGGTGGGTGTGTTTGGGGATGGAATGGGTGTGTATGGGGAGATGGGTGTATGGGGGGAGTAGCGGAATGGAATGGGGGTCTGGTTGGTGTGTTTGGGGATGGAATGGGGGTGATGAGGGCATGGGGTGTATGGGGGGAGTAGCGGAATGGAATGGGGGTCTGGTGGGTGTGTTTGGGGATGGAATGGGTGTGTATGGGGTAATGGGTGTATGGGGGGAGTAGCGGGATGGAATGGGGGTCTGGGGTGTGTTTGGGGATGGAATGGGGGTGATGAGGGCATGGGGTGTATGGGGGGAGTAGCGGAATGGAATGGGGGTCTGGTTGGTGTGTTTGGGGATGGAATGGGGGGTGATGAGGGCATGGGGTGTATGGGGGGAGTAGCGGAATGGAATGGGGGTCTGGTGGGTGTGTTTGGGGATGAAATGGGTGTGTATGTGGAGATGGGTATATGGGGAGAGTAGCGGAATGGAATGGGGATCTGGGGGGTGTGTTTGGGGATGGAATGGGTGTGTATGGGGAGATGGGTATATGGGGAGAGTAGCGGAATGGAATGGGGATCTGGGGGGTGTGTTTGGGGATGGAATGGGTGTGTATGGGGAGATGGGTATATGGGGAGAGTAGCGGAATGGAATGGGGGTCTGGGGGGTGTGTTTGGGGATGGAATGGGTGTGTATGGGGTAATGGGTGTATGGGGGGAGTAGCGGAATGGAATGGGGGTCTGGGGGGTGGGTTTGGGGATGGAATGGGTGTGTATGTGGAGATGGGTATATGGGGAGAGTAGCGGAATGGAATGGGGATCTGGGGGGTGTGTTTGGGGATGGAATGGGTGTGTATGGGGAGATGGGTATATGGGGAGAGTAGCGGAATGGAATGGGGATCTGGGGGGTGTGTTTGGGGATGGAATGGGTGTGTATGGGGAGATGGGTATATGGGGAGAGTAGCGGAATGGAATGGGGATCTGGGGGGTGTGTTTGGGGATGGAATGGGTGTGTATGGGGTAATGGGTGTATGGGGGGAGTAGCGGGATGGAATCGGGGTCTGGGGGTGTGTTTGGGGATGGAATGGGTGTGTATGGGGAGATGAGTGTATGGGGGGAGTAGCGGAATGGAATGGGGGTCTGGGGGTGTGTTTGGGGATGGAATGGGTGTGTATGGGGTAATGGGTGTATGGGGGGAGTAGCGGAATGGAATGGGGGTCTGGGGGTGTGTTTGGGGATGGAATGGGTGTGTATGGGGTAATGGGTGTATGGGGGGAGTAGCGGAATGGAATGGGGGTCTGGGGGTGTGTTTGGGGATGGAATGGGGGTGATGAGGGCATGGGGGGAGTAGTGGAATGGAATGGGGGTCTGGTGGGTGTGTTTGGGGATGGAATGGGGTGATGAGGGCATGGGGTGTATGGGGGGAGTTGTGGAATGGAATGGGGGTCTGGGGGTGTGTTTGGGGATGGAATGGGTGTGTATGGGGAGATGGGTGTATGGGGAGAGTAGCGGAATGGAATGGGGGTCTGGTGGGTGTGTTTGGGGATGGAATGGGGTGATGAGGGCATGGGGTGTATGGGGGGAGTTGTGGAATGGAATGGGGGTCTGGTGGGTGGGTTTGGGGATGGAATGGGTGTGTATGGGGTAATGGGTGTATGGGGGGAGTAGCGGAATGGAATGGGGGTCTGGGGGGTGTGTTTGGGGATGGAATGGGTGTGTATGGGGTAATGGGTGTATGGGGGGAGTAGCGGAATGGAATGGGGGTCTGGTGGGTGTGTTTGGGGATGGAATGGGTGTGTATGGGGTAATGGGTGTATGGGGGGAGTAGCGGAATGGAATGGGGGTCTGGGGGGTGTGTTTGGGGATGGAATGGGTGTGTATGGGGTAATGGGTGTATGGGGGGAGTAGCGGAATGGAATGGGGGTCTGGTGGGTGTGTTTGGGGATGGAATGGGTGTGTATGGGGTAATGGGTGTATGGGGGGAGTAGCGGAATGGAATGGGGGTCTGGGGGTGTGTTTGGGGATGGAATGGGGTGATGAGGGCATGGGGTGTATGGGGGGAGTAGCGGAATGGAATGGGGGTCTGGGGGGTGTGTTTGGGGATGGAATGGGTGTGTATGGGGTAATGGGTGTATGGGGGGAGTAGCGGAATGGAATGGGGGTCTGGGGGGTGTGTTTGGGGATGGAATGGGGGTGATCAGGGCCTGGGGTGTATGGGGGGAGTAGCGGAATGGAATGGGGGACTGGTTGGTGTGTTTGGGGATGGAATGGGGTGATAAGGGCATGGGGGTGTATGGTGGGAGTAGCGGAATGGAATGGGGGTCTGGTGGGTGTGTTTGGGGATGGAATGGGTGTGTATGGGGTAATGGGTGTATGGGTTGAGTAGCGGAATGGAATGGGGGTCTGGGGGTGTGTTTGGGGATGGAATGGGTGTGTATGGGGTAATGGGTGTATGGGGGGAGTAGCGGAATGGAATGGGGGTCTGGGGGTGTGTTTGGGGATGGAATGAGTGTGTATGGGGTAATGGGTGTATGGGGGGAGTAGCGGAATGGAATGGGGGTCTGGGGGGTGTGTTTGGGGATGGAATGGGTGTGTATGGGGTAATGGGTGTATGGGGGGAGTAGCGGAATGGAATGGGGGTCTGGGGGTGTGTTTGGGGATGGAATGGGGTGATGAGGGCATGGGTGTATGGGGGGAGTAGCGGAATGGAATGGGGGTCTGGGGGGTGTGTTTGGGGATGGAATGGGTGTGTATGGGGTAATGGGTGTATGGGGGGAGTAGCGGAATGGAATGGGGGTCTGGTGGGTGTGTTTGGGGATGGAATGGGTGTGTATGGGGAGATGGGTGTATGGGGGGAGTAGCGGAATGGAATGGGGGTCTGGTGGGTGTGTTTGGGGATGGAATGGGGTGATGAGGGCATGGGGTGTATGGGGGGAGTAGCGGAATGGAATGGGGGTCTGGGGGTGTGTTTGGGGATGGAATGGGGTGATGAGGGCATGGGGTGTATGGGGGGAGTAGCGGAATGGAATGGGGGTCTGGGGGGTGTGTTTGGGGATGGAATGGGTGTGTATGGGGTAATGGGTGTATGGGGGGAGTAGCGGAATGGAATGGGGGTCTGGTGGGTGTGTTTGGGGATGGAATGGGTGTGTATGGGGAGATGGGTGTATGGGGGGAGTAGCGGAATGGAATGGGGGTCTGGTGGGTGTGTTTTGGGATGGAATGGGGTTGATGAGGGCATGGGGTGTATGGGGGGAGTAGCGGAATGGAATGGGGGACTGGTTGGTGTGTTTGGGGATGGAATGGGGTGATAAGGGCATGGGGGTGTATGGTGGGAGTAGCGGAATGGAATGGGGGTCTGGTGGGTGTGTTTGGGGATGGAATGGGTGTGTATGGGGAGATGGGTGTATGGGGGGAGTAGCGGAATGGAATGGGGGTCTGGTGGGTGTGTTTTGGGATGGAATGGGGTTGATGAGGGCATGGGGTGTATGGGGGGAGTAGCGGAATGGAATGGGGGACTGGTTGGTGTGTTTGGGGATGGAATGGGGTGATAAGGGCATGGGGGTGTATGGTGGGAGTAGCGGAATGGAATGGGGGTCTGGGGGTGTGTTTGGGGATGGAATGGGGTGATGAGGGCATGGGGTGTATGGGGGGAGTAGCGGAATGGAATGGGGGTCTGGTAGGTGTGTTTGGGGATGGAATGGGTGTGTATGGGGTAATGGGTGTATGGGGGGAGTAGCGGAATGGAATGGGGGTCTGGGGGGTGTGTTTGGGGATGGAATGGGGTGATGAGGACATGGGGGTGTATGGGGGGAGACTAGTCAGATGGAATGGGGTTCTGATGGGTGTGTTTGGGGATGGAATGGGTGTGTATGGGGAGATGGGTGTATGGGGGGAGTAGCGGAATGGAATGGGGGTCTGGGGGTGTGTTTGGGGATGGAATGGGGGGATGAGGGCATGGGGTGTATGGGGGGAGTAGCGGAATGGAATCGGGGTCTGGGGAGTGTGTTATTGGATGGAATGGGTGTGTATGGGGAGATGGGTTTATGGGGGGAGTAGCGGAATGGAATGGGGGTCTGGTGGGTGTGTTTGGGGATGGAATGGGGTGATGAGGGCCTGGGGGTGTATGGGGGGAGACTAGTCAGATGGAATGGGGGTCTGGTGGGGAATAGGGTGATGCAATTGGGGTGATGGGTGTATGGGGGGAATAGAGGGATGTAATTGGGGTCATGGGGAAGGGGGGGGTTATGTGGGTGGAGTAGGATGGAAGATAGTCAGGAGGCAGCAGTCTTCCCCCCTATCACCCCAGACTCTCAGCTTATTTCTCTCCTCTCGGGGTAACTCGGAGTCTTAGGAGGTTTTTCTCGTCACCTTTCAGATGGTCTGTGGAGTGAAGAGTCTTCTGAGGACAGAGAAGAAAGAAGCTGTGATCTTCCTTCCCTGACAGATGTCAGAGACGTCCCGTCATCTACAGAGGACTTCTCCTGGATTGGGGGATGGGAGGAGCACCAAGAACACCTGGCTGTGATGTAAGGTAGGAGGATTTTCCCAGCACATCCCATCAGATGCCGGCCTCCTCGCTGCTGATATTCCTAGTAATGGGACTGTGCAGCGGCTAGGATGTTGTCTCTGACTCAGACACACTCTAACACATTCACACTATACCGGCCTCTTCTCTATTGCTAAGTCGGAACAAGGAAAGACATTGACCCGGACACTCACCCTGGAATGCCACTTTCTATGGGGGCACACCTGCAGCTCAATCCTGTGCCATGCAGTGTTTGTCTGTTGATGCACACAGTGCTGCTCAACCCGTCCCTCACTTTCTGTATCCATGATTTGATGGACAGCAACAGGAGCCAATGTCTCCCGCTGCTGCCTCTGTGACCAGAGAGAGAGGAGAGAGCTGCTGTAGACGGGCACAGCGCCTGGATCATGATAGGACTCAGGTAAGGATAACAAAACACCCCACACTCCGCTTGTGTGATTTCATCATACGCCGCTTCCTCCAGTCTGAATACAGAGATCAGATGTTCCAACCAATGACAACCAAGGACTGGAGAGTACTGACTGCTGAACATGAACTGTTTATTAACACACAGGTACACAGAGGTAACACTCGGGACCATCCCCACCTCCCTTTCATTCAGGGCGAGGTAGACTGTCCAATCAGCAGGGAGAGCTGTGGGAGGATCTCCCGCCTCCCTCCTCACAGCACATCCCATAATACCTTTCTCCCAAGGCAGACACAATAGAACAATGTAATACAGCCACACGCCAAACGACCCAGCAGAAGGCACACCATAGTATAAGACAATATACTATATATATATATATACACACAAAATTACAGTGTGGTTGTACAAGGAGTCTGATTAGTAGAGATAAGACTGGGGTTCTCATCACCCTGTGACCCTAATAGACATGCCCCCCCCCCGCCCAAAGTGACTCCTGTCACATATCTCTTTGGTCAGAGGACTAACACAGGAGGAGACCCCAGACAGGTAGACTCTGAAGTTAGTCCATAGTTCCAGTCCCCCAATGCCCGTACCCCCACAGTAACCCAAATTAATTGTCCCAAACATAGAATTACACACCCAGACAACCTCTGCCTCTCTCAGAGAACATACCCGCCGCTGGGGAGCAGTGCGGACTGGCCCTTCTCTCTGGAGTCTTTTCAGCCGCTGGAGAGAAGACAAAGATGGCTGGACTTACTTCATTATGCTGTTGGGGATCTGGGCTGACTGCCCCCCATCCCTGGAGTATACAGGTGGATACCAAATCATTTGTTAGTTGAGGGCAGAGGCCAGCAGTACTCTGCCCTGTCACCAGTTTTTTTTCTTGGTTTACTGGCATCATTCTGGGGTGCCGTCTGCTGCTGGGAAGGGGAGCCGGCTGCTCCATCCCCATTACCCTCATCTGGCTGTTCTGACGACATGTCTCTGGTACTGTCTCCCAGGTGCACTGATCTTTGCTGGGGAGGAAGGATCGCTTCCTCCACCCTGGCCAACTGTTTAGAAGGCAGGATGAACACCTCCCCTCCCTTCTCCCCCTGGACCTTAATCTGCTGCTGGGAAGTGACCACCTCCTTCTCAGTCTGGGCCTCCAGAACTGCTGCAGGTGTGGGGCAGAGGTCTTGGACCCTCTGTCCGATTGTCAGTGCTTCAGCTGTAGAAGTTTCTGGTAACTCCACAGATGCCGCTGTTGGTGCTGGGCAGAGCTCAGTGATGTGTGGCCCTGATGCCAGCTCTTCTGCTGGGGGCTCATCAGATGGTCCTTCCTCAGCAGAGAAGTCTATTAAATCCCCAGTCTCTGGAACTGGTGTCTGGGGATAGAGTTTCACCATCTCCTGTCTGTAGAACCCAGAAGCTGCTGTTGGTGTTGGGCAGAGGTTAGCAGAGCTCTGCGCTGTTGTCAGCACTTCAGGTTTGGGGATGGCAATCTACGGAGTTTCCACTGCCGATTCTCTGGTGTGCTGCTGAACGTGTTCTAGCAGTTTCCTGTGTTCCCTTTCCAGATGCTGTTCTTTCCTTAGCTAATAGTCCAGATCAGGTTTAAGCTCTGAGACCCCTACAAGACCGAGCATAGCCTCTCTGTATTCTTGCAGGTCCTCAAGGGTAGGTTCCCCTTTACCACCAAACACAAAACCATCTGTAAGGATCTCCCACAGCAATCCAGGGCCACCTTAGGGTTATATCCCTCCGGGGAGCATTCTGTTGTCTCGCCTACATATTCCTCCTCCGTGTGCCATTGCAGAGCCTGATACCGATTGGCCAGCTCTATCTCCTGCTGGACCAGCCTGTCCAACTCAGTCACCCATTGCTCCTGGGGCCGCTCTCCCAGGAATGGCATCCGGAACTCCCGTTGGTCACTGGCTCGCTGCTCTGGGGTTGGAAAGCACTTGCCCTGTTACATACCAGTGACTTGGAGGGCTCCAATCCAGAGTCCTCCCCGAACCTGCTGCCTGATCTCCAGGTATTCATCCGCAGACACAGACCTGGAGTATACTGAAAGGAAGATCCGCAGCAGCCCAGGTACTCTGATTCCAGATCCATATCCCCGCTGGTGTGACCGAAGTCTGCTATCCTCATCTTGGATCTCAGCGGAGGTTTGAATGTCCCAGACTGCAGGAAGCATCCCACCGCTGCCACCAATGTAACAAAATGTCCCACACTCCGCTTGAGTGCTTTTGTCATATATCACTTCCTCCCAGTCTGAATAAAGATATCAGATATTCCAACCGCTGACAACCAATAACAGGGTTCTGGCTGCTGAACATGAAACACAGGTACACAGAGGTAACACTCGGGACAATCCCCCTCCCTTTGCATTTTGGGGCGGGGTAGACTGTCCAATCAGCAGGGCGAGCTGTTGAAGAAATTCCCCCTCCCTCCTCACAGCAAATACACAAATACATCCCATAATACTTTTCTCCCAAGGACATAATAGAACAATGGAATACAGCCACACCCCAAACGCCCCAACAGATATCACACCTTAGTATGATACAATATATATATACAAAATTCCAGTGTGGTTGTACGGTGAGTCCGATTAGTACAGATCAGACCAGGTTCTCGGTCACCCTGTACCCCTAATAGACACGGGGTGACTTATGCATAGGAGGTGCATGGGGAGCTAAAACCAGGGTTTCCTAACCTCTCCAAGGGTTTCTGGTTCCACGGGCCCCTCACCCAAAGGGACTCCTATCACAGTAAGTATAAAGGGGGTGATGGGGCAATACAGTTACTCTCTCTGAACATTCAACAGGACTAAAGCTGGACCCAAAACTAAGATGATGCCACATGCACAGTATTTAAAATGGCATTGTACAAATCTTTGTAAATATTTTTTTTCTTGAAATGTAATGTAATGTGACTATGTATATATGTGGAGTTTTAAATAAAGCTTTTTTTTTTTTTAAAAAAAACATGCACAAAACTGTTTGCATTTTGAAAGATGTTGTCTGCGAGTAACGCCAAGTCTCCAGAATACCGGACTCTGTGCTGCTGTGTCTGAATAAACAGGACTGTGCAGTAGGGAAGACGTCGGCTCTGATTGATAAAAAGGAAATTGTGGGACTCTGCATGTGACTAAGTAAGGCCCGGGCTCACATCGCTGCTATATCTGAACAGGACTCTGCATGTGACTAAGTAAGGCCCAGGCTCACATCGCTGCTATATCTGAACAGGACTCTGCATGTGACTAAGTAAGGCCCGGGCTCACATCGCTGCTATATCTGAACAGGACTCTGCATGTGACTAAGTAAGGCCCGGGCTCACATCGCTGCTATATCTGAACAGGACTCTGCATGTGACTAAGTAAGGCCCGGGCTCACATCGCTGCTATATCTGAACAGGACTCTGCATGTGACTAAGTAAGGCCCGGGCTCACATCGCTGCTATATCTGAACAGGACTCTGCATGTGACTAAGTAAGGCCCGGGCTCACATCGCTGCTATATCTGAACAGGACTCTGCATGTGACTAAGTAAGGCCCGGGCTCACATCGCTGCTATATCTGAACAGGACTCTGCATGTGACTAAGTAAGGCCCGGGCTCACATCGCTGCTATATCTGAACAGGACTCTGCATGTGACTAAGTAAGGCCCGGGCTCACATCGCTGCTATATGTGAACAGGACTCTGCATGTGACTAAGTAAGGCCCGGGCTCACATCGCTGCTATATCTGAACAGGACTCTGCATGTGACTAAGTAAGGCCCGGGCTCACATCGCTGCTATATCTGAACAGGACTCTGCATGTGACTAAGTAAGGCCCGGGCTCACATCGCTGCTATATCTGAACAGGACTCTGCATGTGACTAAGTAAGGCCCGGGCTCACATCGCTGCTATATGTGAACAGGACTCTGCATGTGACTAAGTAAGGCCCGGGCTCACATCGCTGCTATATCTGAACAGGACTCTGCATGTGACTAAGTAAGGCCCGGGCTCACATCGCTGCTATATCTGAACAGGACTCTGCATGCGACTAAGTAAGGCCCGGGCTCACATCGCCGCTATATCTGAACAGGACTCTGCATGTGACTAAGTAAGGCCCGGGCTCACATCGCTGCTATATCTGAACAGGACTCTGCATGTGACTAAGTAAGGCCCGGGCTCACATCGCTGCTATATCTGAACAGGACTCTGCATGTGACTAAGTAAGGCCCGGGCTCACATCGCTGCTATATCTGAACAGGACTCTGCATGTGACTAAGTAAGGCCCGGGCTCACATCGCTGCTATATGTGAACAGGACTCTGCATGCGACTAAGTAAGACCCGGGCTCACATCGCTGCTGCAAACAATGGAATACTCTGCAGCTGCACTGTCCTGTTTCTTCATACACAGCATACACAGTACTAACACAAAGTGATGTTGGTGCAGTGATCTCTCCCGCTGTGCTATTGTATTCTGACAGGAGGACTTCCACCTCCCTACAGAATACACTGAGCACCACCAGCAACCATTGGCTGCTGGTTTTCCAACACGTCCCTCCCACAAAAGCTGGTCAGAGGGCTGTACACACTGACCAAAGTTCAGAGGCTTCATCAGGAACTGGAATTGCAGCTTTTTTGCTGCTTTATCTGAACAAACAAACAGGACTGTGCATCAAGATGTTGGTTTGTGACTTCTGCTGGTGTGTGCTCCTTGTTATAATGTGGATTCTGATTGTTTTTTCCCTTTTTGTTGGTTAGAATTTTGGGCTTAGTGTTTTAAGGGTCCAGTCATTAGGATTACATAGGTTTTGAGTTGAGGGGTTAGTAGGGTTAATGCATTTATCCTTTAGTATGGTCACTCTGGCTTGCCAGTAAAAGATAGAATTACTTTTAAAGCACTCTGTCTGATACATAAGTGCATCCATGGGAAGGCCCCCCAATATCTATGCGAAAAAATCAAAGCTCACAACCCCAATCGCGTTCTGCGATCCACCAACCAAAATCTACTCCAGATACCCAAAGCCAAATACAAGTCCAAAGGAGAGCGAAGATTTGTGCTCCAAGGTCCCAGACTATGGAATGCTTTACCAACCAGCATTTGGTTGGAGGAGAATCACTTGACCTTTAGAAGAGAGATCAAAACTCATCTCTTTTGATATCAAAAGAGACAGGAACAACGAGCGCCCAGAGGTGAGTTAATTTGCATGTGCTGCGCTATATAAGTTCTTCACTCACTCACTCTTCTTTCTCCATTTTCTTCTATCCCTGCTTCTCCTGGATGATAACTCCTATCTCTCTCCTCCCCCAGTATGGTCACTCATCCTTCTCTCTCCTCCTCGCTCTATTACTATGGTCAGTGATCTTTCTTCTCTATCATTCTCCTCTTCCCTGCTCCCCCAGAATGGCAGCTTATCCTTCTCCCCCAAGATCACCTCTTATCCTTCTCCCTGCTCCCCCAAGATCATCTCTTGTCGTCGTCCTCCCCCAAGATGATCTCTTATCCTTCTCCCTGCTCCCCCAAGATCATCTCTCTTATCCTTCTCCCTGCTCCCCCAAGATCATCTCTCTTATCCTTCTCCCTGCTCCACCAAGATCATCTCTTATCCTTCTCCCCAAATATTGTCTTATCCTCCCTTTTCCCCAAGAACATCTCTTATCCTCCTCCCCCAAGTTCATCTCTTATCCTTCTCCCTGCTCTCCCAAGATCATCTCTTATCATTCTCCCCAAATATTGTCTGTTATCCTTCTCCCTGTTCCCAAAGATCATCTCTTATCCTTCTCCCTGCTCCCCCAAGATCATCTCTTATCCTTCTCCCTGCTCTCCCAAGATCATCTCTTATCCTTCTCCCTGCTCTCCCAAGATCATCTCTCTTATCCTTCTCCCTGCTCCACCAAGATCATCTCTTATCCTTCTCCCCAAATATTGTCTTATCCTTCTCCCTTTTCCCCAAGAACATCTCTTATCCTCCTCCCCCAAGTTCATCTCTTATCCTTCTCCCTGCTCTCCCAAGATCATCTCTTATCCTTCTCCCCAAATATTGTCTGTTATCCTTCTCCCTGTTCCCAAAGATCATCTCTTATCCTTCTCCCTGCTCCCCCAAGATCATCTCTTATCCTTCTCCCCCAAGATCATCTCTTATCCTCCTCCCTGCTCCCCCAAGATCATCTCTTATCCTCCTCCCTGCTTCCCCAAGATCGTTAGGGGTTAGAGTTAGGGTCATGGTCAGGGGTTAGGGTTATTGTTGGAGGTTTGGGTAGGGTTTAGGGTCAGGTTCAGGGGTAGGGGTTCGGTATAGGGTTTGGGGTTAAGGTATGAGGGTTAGAGTTTTAGGGGTAGAGTTTAGGATTGGGGTTAGAGTTAGGGTCATGGTCAGGGTTATTGTTAGGGGTTGGGCTTAGGGTTAGGTTTGGGGTTAGGGGGTTTAGGTTTAGTGGTAGTGGTTAGGGTTAAAGGGTTTGAGGTTAGATGGTTGGGGGTTGGGTTGGGGTGAAAGTTAGAGTTTAGGGGTAGGGTTGGGGTTCGGGCTAGGGTTTAGGGTTGGGCTTAGGATGAAAGTTAGATTTAGGGTTAGGCTTGGGCTTAGGGGTATGGTTAGGGGGTTATGGTTAAGGTTAAAGGTTTGGGATTTAGGGGTGGGGTTAGGTGTTAGGGTTGGGTCAGGGTTAGGGGTTAGAGGGCTAGGGTCGGGGTTACGGTCAGGGTTAGGGGGTTAGGGTGTTAGCGGTACATATAGTGTTAGTGGTGCAGGGTCAGGCTCTCACCTTTTATCCTTCTCCCTGCTTCCCCAAGATCATAGGGTTAGGGTCATAGGGTTAGGATTAGGGTGTTAGCGGGACAGATAGTGTTAGCGGTGCGTTAGGGGTTAGGGTTGGGGGTTAGGTTTAAGGGGTTGGGGTTGGGTTAGGGGTGAGGGTGATGGTTAGGGGGTAAGGGGT
>NW_024404512.1:142604-161133 GCF_905171775.1 Rana temporaria | reverse complement strand
AAGAATTTGGAAGCATAAATGCATTTAGAATCATTGTTCTGTTGTGTGGATTCATGCACCCCTTTACACTATAATGGACCTCATGTATAAAATATTTAACTGAAGAGTAATCACAAATTCTCTACCAGCAACCAATCCAATTTTACCTTTCCTGTTGCTAGGATATGTTCGAAATGTAAATGTGACACTGGTTGTTGGGGATTGAACCATCCCTACTTCAAAAGATCTGATGAGTTAACTTTTTATGATTTAAAGTGCAGGTTTTTTGTTGTTAGGGACTTTAAGGAAGCCATGGCTTGGTGAGGTCAGGTATTTCTATCCCCGGGGACTTTAAATGAAATCACGGCCTGATGAGGTCATGTATTTCCATCCCCATTTAGGTCAAGAGGAGGGGGGAAAAACGGTTTTAGATGGACTAAGCTTTAAAGAAGTACAACGTTACAAAGATAAATAACTATGTTCAGTTGAGACCTCTAAATTTTAAAAGTGTCTATAAATAATGGTGTGGTTCTCTTGCAGCATTGTGTGCCACAAATGTGAAGGCCTCTGTCCAAAGATGTGCAAAGTAGGGATTAAAGCCATAGATACCATTCAGACGGCAAAAGAACTGACTGGTTGCACGCACATTGAAGGAAGCCTGATCTTCAACATCCGCAGAGGAAGTGAGTGTCCTGTTTTATATGTACAGTAACACGTGGTCAAAGGAAATGGGCAAAAAAACTATAAAAACCAAAATGACAAAAACGGAACCAGTTTTGGAGAGAATGTTGCTCCGAATTCCTTAGACCTAAAATCTGATCCTTTTTTTGGTGTACCAAGGGCGAGATTGCCAGATGTGTACACGTTTTTGAACGGTTTTCAAAGTTGATTAAACTAAAGAAGGCAAACTAATTTTACTAGGAAATGGAATAACCTCCATATAAACAAAGACTTATGATAATATGATAGAACCTTAGTGATTGTCATGGGTTTCTTGTAAAATGACTGGACCACCTTGCAAAGTAGATGTCCTTAAAGTGTCACTAGTTGGCTTCTTTTTAAGCCAGTTCTTGTACATCACAATGAGACTCCAAAAGGGTTCTTTGGATCGCAGTCGTTGGGTTGGTCAGAGCAGATTGTGGTTCATTTAGGACAGGGGTGTCAAACTCTATTACATGTGGGCCGCATTGGCATTATGATTGTTCTCAAAAGGTCCGGCTGTATTTGTAAGATTAGATGTCCAGAGCATCCCCTCCCCATATATTAGATGTCAAGAGCCACCCCACCATCAGAAGTTGAGTCTCCCACTCTCCCTTACATCACATTGCATCCCCCTTTCCTTATGCTGCTGCTGGAAGAAGCTGGATGCATTGCTTGAAAGCAGAAAGTAAGGGTCTGGAGGAGGGCTGGAGCTCTCCTGCACCTGCAGGAGAGGTGTGGGGCCACATGAAATGGCCTGGAGGGCCGGATTTGGCCCCTGGGCCTTGTGGTTGACACCTGTGATTTAGGACATGCTTCTATTTTTCCTGCCCATGTCCACATTCTCTAGACTACTCATTTTGCTTTCGTCAACATCCAGTTTTGCCAAAAACAAAATTAATTGTCTTCCTTCTGGTTCAGTTTTTATAGAACTGTTTAGCAGTTGATCACCGTTTTTAATACCTTTCTTCTCTCCGACCTCCCAACCTCGCGACTTATTGTCAGTTAATTGAATATCTAGGGTGGACACATATGTGGTGACTTTCATATTGAACAAGCTATTACCAAAGGGCACGTCCTTCCCATTTACAAAATCCAAAAAGAAAGTCAAATATATGGGACTTTGCATATGCCTCCAATAGAAAATACATAAAATTATTTATATATATATATATATATATATATATATATATATATATATATATATATATATATATATATATTATATATATATATATATATATATATATATATATATATATATAATTACAGGTGCATCTCATAAAATTAGAATATCATCAAAATTAACTTATTACAGTAATTCAATAAAATAAAGGTGAAACTCGTATATTTTATATAGATGCGTTACCAAGACCAATAACAATTTTTATTACAGAAATGTTGGCTTTCTAAAAAGTATGTACAGTATAGTATGCTCCCAATACTTGGACGGGGCTCATTTTTCATGAATTGCTGCATCAATACGGCGTGACATGGAGGCAATCAGAATGTGGCACTGCTGAGGTGTTATCAGTGTTGCCAATCGTTAGTGTTTTTACCAAAAACACCAACAGGCACTTTTCTAGTAAATGCCAGTGAGAGGAAAAGGTTGCCAGTAAAAAATATGGCTGTGATGCTGGCAGAGACCATCAGAGTGCCTGCTACAGTGTGTTTAGGTGGTGCAGGCCAGGGGTGGGTCTGGCGGAGGGGGTGCCTGGGAGTATCATGTGATGTCATAGTGCAAGGGAGCTGAATGGAGTGACGGGGGCCTTGTGTGCGGGACTGTCAGTGCGGTTTGTACTGAAGTGATCACCAGGTGTGGAGAGAGACTGTCACTGTGACATCATCATCTGTGCTGCTGCACACTGCTGTCAATGTCACGTGTGTGCGCCACCCATTCTAATGTCTTGCCCTCCTTAGTCCTCTTCCTGAGCTACTTACTGTATCGAAAATAAAATACTTTTTTTGCCATAAGATCTAACAAATTGCAAATTGTACTTGTTTGTAGCCTAAATACTGAAATTTGCACCTGAAACTGTAATTTTGTAACTTTTGTAAATGCCAATACATTTTGGGTTTAATGTCAGTAACACCCAGTAGGTTGGCAACACTGGGTGTTATGGAAGCTCGGAAGCTTTCAGATCATCTGCATTGTTGGGTCTGGTGTGTCTCATCTTCCTCTTCACAATACCCACAGATTCTCTATGGAGTTTAGGTCAGGCAAGTTTGCTGGCCAATCAAGCACAGTGATCCCATGATCATCAAACCAGGTATTGGTACATTTGACAGTGTTGGCAGGTGCCAAATCCTGCTGGAAAATGAAATTGGCATCTCCATAAACTGGTCAGCAGAGGGAAATGCGAAGTGCTCTAGAATTTCCTGGTAGACGGCTGCGCTGGCTTTGGACTTGATAAAACAAAGTGGACCAACACCAGCAGATGACGTGTTTTCCCAAATCATCACTGACTGTGGAAACTTCACACTGGACCTCATGCAACTTGGATTCTGTGCCTCTCCACTCTTCCTCCAGACTCTGGGACCTTGATTTCCAAATGAAATGCAACATTTTCCACAGTTCATGATGATTTGGGGAGCCATGTCATCTGTTGGTGTTGGTCCACTTTGTTTTATTAACCACTTCCGGACCGCCTCCTGCACATATACGTCGGCAGAATGGCACGGCTGGGCACAAGCATGTATATATACGTCCTGTACTTGTACCCAGCCGTGGGTCGCGGGCGGCGATCGGTCCCCGGAGCTGAAGAACTGGGAGAGCCGTGTGTAAACACGGCTTCCCCGTGCTTCACTGTGGCGTATCGATTGCGTCATCCCCTTTATAGGGGAGACACGATCAATGACGTCACACCTACAGCCACACCCCCCTACAGTTGTAAACACACACTAGGTGAACCCTAACTCCTACAGCGCCCCCTGTGGTTAACTCCCAAACTGTAACTGTCATTTTTACAATAAACAATGCAATTTAAATGCAATTTTTGCTGTGAAAATGACAATGGTCCCAAAAATGTGTCAAAATTGTCCGAAGTGTCCGCCATAATGTCGCAGTCACGAAAAAAATCGCTGATCGCTGCCATTAGTAGTAAAAAAAAAAAAAATGCAATAAAACTATCCCCTATTTTGTAAACGCTATAAATTTTTCGCAAACCAACCGATAAACGATTATTGCGATTTTTTTTTTTTTTTTTTTTTTACCAAAAATAGGTAGAAGAATACGTATCGGCCTAAACTGAGGAAAAAAAAAAATTATATATGTTTTTGGGGGATATTTATTATAGCAAAAAGTAAAAAATATTGCATTTTTTTCAAAATTGTCGCTCTATTTTTGTTTATAGCGCAAAAACTAAAAACCGCAGATGTGATCAAATACCACCAAAAGAAAGCTCTATTTGTGGGAAAAAAAAGACGCCAATTTTGTTTGGGAGCCACGTCGCACGACCGCGCAATTGTCTGTTAAAGCGACGCAGTCCCGAACTGTAAAAACACCTTGGGTCTTTAGCCAGCATATTGGTCCGGGGCTTAAGTGGTTAAGTCCAGAGTCGGCACAGCCCTCTACCGGGAAATTCTAGAGCCCTTTATGGAGATGCTGATTTCATTTTCCAGCAGGACTTGTCACCTGACCACACTGTCAAAAGTATCAATACCTGGTTCATGGATCATGGTATCGCTGTGCTTGATTGGCCAGCAAACTGGCCTGATCTAAACCCATAGAGATTCTGTGGGGTATTGTCAAGAGGAAGCTGACACCAGACCCAACAATTCAGATGCGCTAAAAGCCAATGTCAAAGCAACCTGAGCTTCCATAACACCTCAGCAGTGCCACGAGCTGATTGCCTCCATGCCACGCCGCATTGATGCCATAATTAATGCATAATGAGCCCCAACTAAATATTGAGTGCATACTATACTGTACATGGACATACTTTTCAGTAAGCCAACATTCCTGTATTAAAAATCCTCTTTTTTTGGTCTTATGTAATAATCTAACTTTCTAAGAGATTGAATTATGGGGTTTTCACAAACTGTAAGCCATAATCCTCGAAATTAAAAGAAAAAATGCTTAACCCCCGGACCATATTGCTGGTTAAAGACCAGAGCACTTTTTGCGATTCGGCACTGCGTCGCTTTAACTGACAATTGCGCGGTCGTGAGTGGCTCCCAAACAAAATTGGCGTCCTTTTTTCCCCCACAAATAGAGCTTTCTTTTGGTGGCATTTGATTACCTTTGCGGTTTTTAGTTTTTGCGCTATAAACAAAAATAGAGCGACAATTTTGAAAAAAAATAATTTTTTTTTTTGCTATAATAAATATCCCCAAAAATATATAAAAAAATTCCTCAGTTTAGGCCGATACGTATTCTTCATATTTTTCTTAAAAAAAATCGCAATAAGCGTTTGGTTTGCGCAAAAGTTATAGCGTTTACAAAATAGGGGGTATTTTTATGGCATTTTTATTAATATTTTTTTTTACTAGTAATGGCGGCGATCAGCGATTATTATTATTTTTTATTTTTTTTGGTACTGCGACGTTATGGCGGACACTTCGGACACTTTTGACACATTTTGGGACCATTGGCATTTTTATAGCGATCAGTGCTATAAAATGCATTGGATTACTATAAAAATGCCACTGGCAGTGAAGGGGTTAACACTAGGGGGCGGGGAAGGGGTTAAGTATGTTCCCTGGGTGTGTTCTAACTGTAGGGGGGGTGGCCTCACTAGGGGAAATGACCGATCTTCTGTTCATACATTGTATGAACAGAAGATCAGCATTTCTCTCCCTGACAGGACCGGGAGCTGTGTGTTTACACACACAGCTCCCGTTCCCCGCTCTGTAACGAGCGATCGCGTGTGCCCGGCGGCGATTGTGCCCGCCGGGCACAGGAGTCGGGGGCGCGCACGCGCCCCTAGTGGCATGCGCGAGAGCCGACGTATAGCTACGGGCTCTCGCGCAGGGGAGCCGACCTGCCGCCGTAAAATGACGGCGGCTGGTCGGCAAGTAGTTAAAACATATCAATCTGTGTGTAACGCATCTTTAAAAAATATGGTTTCACTTTTTGAATTCACTGAAATGAATTAACTTTTTGATATTCTAAGTTTATGAGATGCACCTGTATAATCAATTTAATGGATTGTGCTTTTATTGTTTTTTTTTTTTGTGCCTTCCTCTGGATCAGCTGTGGGTAAAAGAGTGTGTGTGTTTTTGTATGTGTGTGTGTGTGTTTTTGTATGTGTGTGTGTGTTTTTGTATGGTGTGTGTGTTTTTGTATGTGTGTGTGTGTTTTTGTGTGTGTGTGTTTTTGTGTGTGTGTTTTTGTGTGTGTGTGTTTTTGTATGTGTGTGTGTTTTTGTATGTGTGTGTGTGTGTGTGTGTGTGTGTGTGTGTGTGTGTGTGTTTTTGTGTGTGTGTGTGTGTTTGTATGTGTATAGAGGATTTTATTATCTTCTTTTTTTTTTTTTTTTTTTTTTTTTTTTTCAACCAGACTTAACTATATGGAAGGCATATACAAATTCTCATATATTTGGTTTTCCTTTTCGATTTTTAATATCTTGGGGTATACCAGGACTTTTTTTTTTAAATCCCTACAAGCTCTAGTTTATTCCCACTGTGCCAAATACAGCCCAGATAAAGTTTTTGACATTTTGTGTGTACACGCATGCATAATTTTAACATATTTCTAATATTCAACATATGCTTTTATTACAGATAACCTAGCTTCAGAGCTTCAAAGAAGTTTGGGTCGTATTGAGACAATAACTGGCTTTTTGAAAATCAAGCATTCCTTTGCTCTGGTCTCGCTCTCATTTTTTAAAAACTTAAAACTCATCAGAGGAGACTCCATGGTAGATGGGTAAGAAAAAACAAAAATTATCATCAGACATTTATTTATTTTGACCTACCTACAAGCTTTCTCTACACAGACATTTCATGCTTTCCAGCCCTTCAGTTAGCATGCAAATTTGATAAAGACAGTTAAAAAAAAATGATCAATTATTAACAGTGGCGGCTGGTGCTCAACATTTTTGGGGGGGCGCAAACGAAAAAAATAAAATAAATTGCAGCCTCACTGTGCCCATCAATTGTCACCACTGTGCCATGCCATCAAACGCAGCCACTGTGCCATGCCATCAAACGCAGCCACTGTGCCATGCCATCAAACGCAGCCACTGTGCCATGCCATCAAACGCAGCCACTGTGCCCCTCAATTGTCGCCACTGTGCCAATTGTCACCACTGTGCCCTTTAATTGTCGCCACTGTGCCCATTGTTGCCACTGTGCATGTCACTGTGCCCTTTAATTGTTGCCACTGTGCCCTTTGCCACTGTGCCCATTGTCGCCACTGTGCATGTCACTGTGCCCTTTAATTGTTGCCACTGTGCCCATTGTTGCCACTGTGCATTTTGTCGCCACTGTGCCGTTTGTCACCACTGTACCCATTGATGCCACTGTGCCCTTTGTCGCCTGTGTGCCCATTGTCACCGCTGTGCCCTGTAAAATGCACTTACCTTTCTGCTTCCACATCCCTCGATGTCTTCTCCCGTCCTCGATGATGCTTCAGCCAATCAGGTTACCGATCACCAGAATCGGTGAACCTTGTTGGCTGAGACGGCCGTCAGTCTTATCCAAGGAACGCACCCCCGTACGTTCCCTGAATAAAGCATCCGAGAGACGAAGGCTGTACTTGGAATTTGGGCATACGGAACTGCCAGCTGCCGTTATTCAGGTATCCGTCGCCCAAGGTCCGGCCATCTGAATAGACCAGCGGCAGCTGGCAACAATAACATACATTCATGCAATGCATGAATGCATGTTATTTGCGAGAGCCAGAGGGGGCGGCGCTGCAGTCAATATTAGTAAAAACGACATTCTTAAATTCTTAAAGGGCCCGTTTTTCTTTTTATGACTACAGGAGGGGGGGGGGGAGGCGCTCGTGCGCCCCCTATGGACGGGCCGCCACTGATTATTAATAAATTACTGTGTATATTTAAAACGAACAAAAAAGTCCATATGAATAGCATGAAGGATCCCAGGTTATAGAGATCAAATGCCTGTGCATCAGCCTGCCGGCAGGACTACGTTCCACCTGTGGCTCAATTCAGGAAAAATACTCCTTTTGGTTGCAGCTGGATATCCAATTATGGCTCAAGGATTTCCACAACCAGAATCTACCTAAATTCCAGATGATCCTGGACAGCCTCCGTTCCCAGTTGATCCCTTCTATGGGGAAATACGTTGGGTGTAGCGATAGGCTTTGACGTCGTCATGCTGAACAGCCAGCTGGCTTGAGCAGCGGCTGTTTCAATTTGTTTCTTTAAACATGCTTTTTTGGATGCAAGCCTTTGTTGCTGATTTTAAGAATAAACCTTTTTGGGATTTACTAACTACACCATGAAGCCGGTGGATCGTAGTCCTACGGGCAGGTTAATGCACAGGTGTCTTTGATCTCTATAACCTGAGATCCTACAAATCTGGTAAGCGGCATTTATATTATGTCCCTGACTTCAGAGCTTGGAGTATTGGAAGATCTTTGAGGTTCCATATCTTGGCCACTTCATGTTATTTATTTGGACTTTTGTTTTTTGTTTGTTTCAAATATACACAGTAATTTATGATCAGTTTTTTAACTGTCTTTCTCACATTGGTATTTTTTATGAATATTCTGTTTGTTTCATTTCACTTGTGAGACTTATCAGTCACACTTGATATTTTGGAGCCAACGGGCTGGGGGCTTGATATTTTGGAGCCAACGAGCTGGGGGCTTGATATTTTGGAGGCAGGGGGCTTGATATTTTGGAGCCAACGGCCAGGGGGCTTGATATTTTGTAGCCAACGGGCTGGGGGCTTGATATTTTGTAGCCAACGGGCTGGGGGCTTGATATTTTGTAGCCAACGGGCTGGGGGCTTGATATTTTGTAGCCAACGGGCTGGGGGCTTGATATTTTGTAGCCAACGGGCTGGGGGCTTGATATTTTGTAGCCAACGGGCTGGGGGCTTGATATTTTGTAGCCAACGGGCTGGGGGCTTGATATTTTGTAGCCAACGGGCTGGGGGCTTGATATTTTGTAGCCAACGGGCTGGGGGCTTGATATTTTGTAGCCAACGGGCAGGGGGCTTGATATTTTGTAGCCAACGGGCAGGGGGCTTGATATTTTGTAGCCAACGGGCAGGGGGCTTGATATTTTGTAGCCAACGGGCAGGGGGCTTGATATTTTGTAGCCAACGGGCAGGGGGCTTGATATTTTGTAGCCAACGGGCTGGGGGCTTGATATTTTGTAGCCAACTGGCTGGGGGCTTGATATTTTGGAAAAAGGGGATGGAGGTTAGATGAGCTCTGTGCATAATGTATAGCTGTGTAAGGCGGTCTGAGAACTTGGAACAGATTTCCAGTTTTCTAAAATGGCATTCCAATCTTTAATTGGGTTGATTTTCTAAAACCGGAGAGTGCAAAATCCTGGTCCAGCTGTGCTTGGCAGCCAATCGGCTTTTAAATTTAGCTTCTTCACTTAATCTTTGACAAAAAATCCTAGAAGCGAAATGGTTTCTATGCAAAGCTCCACCAGATTTTGCACACTCCAGTTTTAGTAAATCAATCCCGAAATCTCCATTGTTTTTTTTTTTTTTTTAATTCCAGCCTTTCACAGTTGTTCCCTTTCTCCCTCAGGAATTATACTTTGTATATTTTGGACAACCAGAATCTTCAGCAGCTCTGGGATCCCAACCACGAGATCCTCTCCATCCCTGTTGGGAAGTTGTACTTTGCTTTCAACCCTAAGCTTTGCCTGTCGGAAATTAAAAATATGGAGGCTCTAACGGGAACAACAGGGAGACAGAACAAGGCCGATATCAATCCACGCACCAATGGAGATCGGGCTTCCTGTGAGTCATATCCCACCATCCTGCCCTCTTTGTGTTTATTTGTTGAATCCTGCTCTGAACCACAAGCAGTGTTGTCCTTAAAGGAAATGTTTCCTTTAAGGAAACAAGAGTTAATGCTCACCTGTCAACCATCTGTACCACATTTTTATTTTATTTGCTGCCTTGAAGAGCTTAGCTCCCTAGGTGTGGCTTTGGGTGTTGTTGAGGCCTTTTCCTCCGATACTGGCACCGTGGTTCGTTTCTCCAATGCCTACGCCAATTACTGGTTTATTACTTTTGTACAGAATCCTCTTTAGGAATTTATATTGCTTTTGAAAAAAATATACGTTTAAAGTCTATTTAAACCTAATCGGTACAGTCTCATAGAAGCTTTAAAATCTAGTATAGTCAAATACTAACTAAGCCTAAATCTACTCCCACCAAAAATCTAAACCTATTCTCACTACCCTGTACGGCCCTATTCTGCACCACATTCCTGTCTGAATATTGTGTCTGGGTTTCAGGTGGACTGAAACCTAAGTGCCCGTGCATTGCCATGAAATGAGATTTGCCATGGAATGAGATGGTCCGCCTCCATCTCATCCTATTGGCTCACTCATGTCACGTGACAAAACATCAGTCACAGCTAGGCTATCATAGGGAGAGGATCTCCTCTCCCTGTGATAGCCCGATAGCACTGTCAGCAGCGTGCCTCCCGCCAGCGCTAAGTACACCCCGCGCCCGCAGCTCTACTCCCGATTAAGTACACCCCGCGCCCGCAGCTCTACTCCCTGTCCCCCGTTAAGGCTCAGGGAACGGGGCGAGTCTACGCTTTTAGCGTGGACCTAGCGTTGGCTACGTTAGTAGCGTAACGTAGCCAACGCTAGGTCTACGCTAATAGCGTAGACTCGCCCCGTTCCCTGAGCCTTAACGGGGACGGGGAGTAGAGCTGCGGGCGCGGGGTGCGGGGGACGGGGAGTAGAGCTGCGGGCGCGGGGTGTACTTAATCGGGGAGTAGAGCTGCGGGCGCGGGGTGTACTTAGCACTGTCAGCAGCGTGCCTCCCGACAGCGCTAAGTACACCCCGCGCCCGCAGCTCTACTCCCCGTCCCCCGTTAAGGCTCAGGGAACGGGGCGAGTCTACGCTATTAGCGTAGACCTAGCGTTGGCTACGTTAGTAGCGTAACGTAGCCAACGCTAGGTCTACGCTAATAGCGTAGACTCGCCCCGTTCCCTGAGCCTTAACGGGGGACGGGGAGTAGAGCTGTGGGCGCGGAGGACGGGGAGTAGAGCTGCGGGCGCGGGGTGTACTTAATCAGGGAGTAGAGCTGCGGGCGCGGGGTGTACTTAATCGGGGAGTAGAGCTGCGGGCGCGGGGTGTACTTAATCGGGGAGTAGCGCTGCGGGCGCGGGGTGTACTTGGCGCTGGCGGGAGGCACGCTGCTGACAGTGCTATCGGGCTATCACAGGGAGAGGAGATCCTCTCCCTATGATAGCCTAGCTGTGACTGATGTTTTGTCACGTGACATGAGTGAGCCAATAGGATGAGATGGAGGCGGACCATCTCATTCCATGGCAAATCTCATTTCATGGCAATGCACCGGTTCACACTGGGGAAGCACGACTTGCCAAGGCGATCTGCAGACGACTTCAGAGGCGACTTGCAAAATGACTTCTGTATTGAAGTCAATAGAAGTCGCCCCCAAAGTAGTACAGGAACCTTTTTCTAAGTCGGAGCGACTTGAGTCGCTCCTATTAGAGCGGTTCAATTGTACAGAATGGGACGCGACTTGTCAGGTGGCTGAGTCGCCTGACGAGTCGCCCCTGTGTGAACCGGCTCTAACACATGACTCCAATCCCAGACACCCTAAGCACAAACCCCCAGCTGTTTTTACCTTTGAATCTAATTCACGTCAGCTGTTTTCAATCCTTTCCTTAAAAACCATTATCAACCAGACCATTTTAATCCTAGGCAAGGCTCATGTACTGAAGTTTGTCAGCAACGTAACGGAATTCGACCGCATCATACTAAGATGGGAAAGGTACAGGACGCCAGAACCTCGCGACTTGCTAAGCTTCATTGTTCACTACAAAGAATCGTAAGTCTTGATGTTAACTTAGACTTTCTCTGCCTTGCTCTTTCGATCTTCCTACATGAAATTTCCCTTTTTTATAGTTGGTTTTATTTTTCAACGAATTGTGTGTGTGTGTGTGTGTTTTTTATTTTTTGTCTAATGTGACCTTTCATTTTTTTTATTTTCTCGTTTTGTTGCATTGTAAGTTATTTTTTGCAGTCATTACAAGAACTTTTCTATCGGCTTTGGGCCAGCGTGGTAGTGTTTACGACACTAGCATTCTAGACTTGCAGCACTGGTGGCCTGACTTGGATTCCCATTAGGACCATGACCAGTGTAGTTAAGATTGTAGTTAAGATTTCCCACCTTGTTTTGTGTCTGCGCGACCATGAGTACTCACCATCCCCCATGTTCCTCACTAAATTAATGAGACCGCACGCGAAATTAAGTACAAATGGCCATAGCAGCCTTTTTATTAACAAAAATAACTAATTAGCCTGTTGGTCTTATGACCGCACACAAAATTCCAACTTGTTCCACTTGTAAAACTGCGGGACCTTTTACCATACCAGGCCTCCAGCCATGACACACCAGCTCGGAGACAACCCGCAGTGCAACCATTACCGTATTCCGGGTTAACCTTCGTAACTGGAATACACCAGAGGGGCACATACCACCAATGAGTAGATATGTGCATTCCCGTTCGTACGAATGTTATTTTCGTACGAAAATATTCATTTTCGTACCCGCAGAATAATGTGTACATACGAAAAAATTTAAGCACCAAAATACGAAAACGACGGGATTACGAATGAGTCGCATAACGAACAACCGCAAATACGAACGAACGATCCGACGAAAATACGACAAAACGGAAACGGCAAAAGAACGAATATGACATCTATAACAAAAGACTTGCATTCTGTATTTTGTTTGAATCCTTGTTCTGTTCGTATTTTGATTTTCAGTCGTATGTTCATATGACATCTAACAAAAGATTTTCATTCTGTATTTTGTTTGATTCCTTTTTCTGTTTGTATGTTCATATGACATATTATAACAAAATATTTGTATTCTGTATTCTGAATTCCTTTTTTCTGTTCGTAATTTGGTTTCAAAATACAGAATGCAAATCTTTTGTTATAAGATGTCATTTTCGTTTTTTTTAATGGGCAGTGAGTGTAGTTAGTGAAGCAGCTTCTCTTTTGTGCTGAGTACAGTAGTACAGAAGAGCCAAATAAACTTTTCTGTGGATTTTCGTCTGAAGGGAGATCAGTTGGCTAGACTTTTGAACCTGGAACCCAAAAATGGTTTTCTGATGGAGTTTAAAAACGAACGAACGTTCGGTAAAACGATCGTTTTTATGTTTGTTGTTAAAGTCTGACCAAGTGTATGGGGCTTAACAATAGTTAATATGGATGAGCCGCTTGTTAAAAGTGCCGCGAATCCCGCAATATATTTACGAAAGTACAAAATGACAAAAAATCACGAAAATTATTGTCCAACAAGTAACGAACATGAATTAAACAGAATAAAGAACCATCCCACATGTACGAAAATAAAACGGTAACTAAAATACGAAACGATTGGAATACGAAAAAAAGCGTTGTACGAAAAACGAACGGGAACGAACAGGAAAACGGGCGTCTTACGAAAAACGAACGGGAACGAACCTACGGAACGATACGAAACAGAACAAAAAAAAAGAAAAAAAATTCTGTGCACATGTCTACCAATGAGTCCCCCACATTTCCATCTGAACCGTATTTTCTTCCACCGTCAAAAGACCAACCACCGCCACACGATTGGCTGCCATGACGTCCTTTGCTCATATTGCACCTGCAAAGAGATGAAGCAACCAAACAAAACACAGGGAAGGTGGGTGGGAAACTGCCTGCCTGTCACCTGTCCCTTCTCTGCTGTCCAGAAGACCCCAGCTATCCTTTAACTAACTGCCACAAACCCCTCCTCATCATGTTGCTCCAACCAATCCACCTCTCCCCCATTCTCCACCTACAATCCTTATCCCCATAGTTCATGGGTGCTCAACCTGTGGCTCTCCAGCTGTTGCAGAACTTCAAGTCCCATCATGCCTCTGCCTTTGGGAGTCATGCTTGTAACAGTCAGTAGCTTGCAATGCCTCATGGGAATTGTAGTTCTGCAACAGCTGGAGAGCCACAGGTTGAGCACCCATGCAAGTTGCTTCCCCTTCTCACACTGTCATGGCGGCCCTGCACTGTCTTTCATTTTATTTTTTCTCGGACCTTACTTTATCTGAAAGTAATTAAGATGGTCTTCCCAACTCTACAAGGGTTTCCTCTGGATACCTAAGTAGAAGACCTTTTTTCAAGATTTTACTAATAAACATATGGCTGCTGAGCAGATACGTATGTGCTAAGTTTGTTTTAATATCACAGTTTTCCTGCCAATGTATATGTCCATACTTTAAGATAAATATTCACATTGTTTCAAGAAGATAATCAAACGCAAAACGTACTTTCCAACAACTTTGAACAATTTCATGAGAACCTCCAAAGACACATAATAATGGCAGCCTAGGCCCAGTTTCTAAACATACACTCACCGTCCACGTTATTAGGTACACCTTGCTAGTACCGGGTTGGATCCCCTTTTGACTTCAGAACCTTAATTTCTTGTGGCATAGATTCAACAAGGTTTTGGAAACCTTCCTCAGAGATTTTGGTCCATAGTGACATGATAACTTCACTCAGTTGCTGCACATCCATGATGTGAATCTCCCATTCCACCACATCTCAAAGGGTCTCTATTGGATGAGATGTGGTGACTGTGGAGGCCATTGGAGTCCAGGGACCTCATTGTCTAGAGGTGAGATGATTGGAGCTTTGTGAAATGGTGCATTATCCTGCTGGAAGTATCCCTCAGAAGATGGGGACACTTTAGCCATAAAGGGATAGACAGGGTCAGCAACAATACATGGTCTGTCGCGTTTTAACAATACTTAATTGGTACTAAGGGGCCCAAAGTGTGCCAAGAAAATCTCCCCCACACCATTACACCACTAGCCTGAACTGTTGATACAAGGCAGGATAGATCCATGCTTTCTTGTTTACGTCACATTCTGACCCTACCTTCTGAATGTCGCAGCTGAAATCAAGACTCTTTAGACCAGGCAATGTTTGTCCAATTTTGGTGAGCCTATGCGAATTGTAGCCTCAGTTTCCTGTTCTTAGGGGACAGGAATTTAGGCCCAGACTCTCAAAGGCGTTATGACGGCACAACACCATTTGCGCCGTCGTAACTCCTCATCTGGCCCCGGGTATCTATGCGACTGATTCTTAGAATCAGTTACGCATAGATACCCATTAGATCTGACAGGCGTAAGGCTCTTACGCTGTCAGATCTTAAAAGCATTTTTTTTCCCCGCCGCTAGGTGTTGCATCGTCGTTTTCCCCGTCTATGCAAATGAGGTAATTACGCGAGATTCCCGAACATACGCATGGTCGACGCTGAGAATTTACGTAGTTTCCGTAGCGTACGCGACGCGTAAGGTTGCCCCTGCTATTAGGAGGGGCAACCAATGTTAAGTATGGCCGTTGTTCCCGCGTCGAATTTAAAAAAATATTACGTCGTTTGCGTAAGACGTCCGTGAATGGCGCTGGACGCCATTTACGTAAACATCTAAGCAAATGACGTTGGGGCGACGTCATTTAGCGCAATGCACGTCGGGTAATTTACCCGACGGAGCATGCACAGTACGCTCGGCGCGGGAGCGCGCCTAATTTAAATGGTGCCCGCCCCATTTGAATTGGGCGGGCTTGCGCCGATCGATTTTAACGATACACCGCCGCAAGTTTACAGGTAAGTGTTCTGAGAATCAGGCTGTAAACCTGTAAACCTGCGGCGGTGTAACGTAAATCACATATGTTACGCTGCCCAGGAGCAACGTAAATGTATGAGAATCTGGCCCTTAATTTTTAAGATCTTTGGAATAGTCTTGGTGTCAAGTAGGAGACCCTAAAAAGTTGTAATCTTATTCATAGCTATTGGAAAATCCTGCTTGTGGGAGGTCAAATTAGGACCGTTTTTCCCATGGCCAGGTCCTTGATGATGCCTACAATTGCCAGATATATTCGCTTGCAGGATCTTGAAGACCAGAGTGAGGAACATTCTTTCCTTCATAAGTGGATTGGTGTCACTTTTTATCGTCATGTGTAATGGATTACAGCTAGTCCCGTCGGTTTCGTAGCATTCAATTCCCAAGAAAACGTATCCACTGCTTTTTTTTTTGTTTTAGTCCATTTCAGAACATAACGGAACACCTGGGCCAAGATGCCTGTGGAGCCAACAGCTGGAACGTGGTCGATGTGGAACTGCCTTTAAACGACGAACAAGAACCAAGTGTCACATTGATGAACCTGAAACCATGGACCCAGTATGCCATTTATGTCCGGGCTATCTCTCTCACCACTGCAGACGAAGGGAGTAATTCCGGAGCACAGAGTGACGTGGTTTACATTCGAACAAAGCCGGCAGGTAATTGACTCTTGAACATATACCGTGTTAACCCTGAAAATAAGCCCTAGTAAAGTCCTTATAAAAATATATTATCCATTTTCTAAAAAGATTATATCATGTCCAGGGTGTCTCCTTTTTGTAACTGTTGAAAATACCTTATGGACGCTCGCATAACCTGCCTGAGATCTTTTCCTCTCCTCCTGGGTGACGTCGGTGGCCTTCTCTCTCTGCAGTGCTTAGAGCGGGGCTGACGTCAGTGGGGATCTCGGCCCTTCCCTCGGCAGTGCTCGGCACAGAGAAAAAAGACCTAGGCCCGGATTCACAAAGCACTTGCGCCAACGTATCTCCAGATACGCCGCGTAAGTGCAAATATGCGCCGTCGTATCTATGCGCCGGACCCACAACCTAAGATGCGCCTAAAAACAGGCTTCATCCCACCGACGTAACTTGCCTACGCCGGCGTAGAGTGGGCGCATATTTACGCTGGACGCATTTGGCCCTCCCATTGATTTCCTATTCAAATATGCAAATAAGGGAGATACGGCGATTCACGAACGTACGTGCGTCCGACGCAGTGCGCGTAAAGTCATACGTCCGGCGTAAAGTTATGCCCCATAAAGGAGGTGTAACTCAGCAGCATCCATGCAAAGGGCTGCACCAGGGAACACAAGCCGACGTATATTACGTAGTTTACGTTGGACGCGAATATGACTAGGCGTAGGTTACGTTCACGCCGTAGGCAGTGATCCGGCGTATCTTAGGCAGTTGTTCCGACGTGCTTGTGAGCATGCGCACTGGGATGCGTCCACAGGACGACGCATGCAACGTTCGTTCTATGTATCTGTCTGTCGCTCGGCCCATCATTTGCATGGGGTCACGCCTCATTTGCATGGCTCACGCCCACTTCCACTTACGCCGACTTACGCCTTGGAAACCCAGCGCAGTTTTGGAAGCATTGGCTTTGTGAATTCAATGCTTGCCTCTCTGCGCTGCGTCAGCGTAGCGTACAGGAAATACGCTACGGCGGCATAAATGTGCGCCGCTGTTGGTGAAATCCGGGCCTATGTATTATTTTCGGGGAAACACGGTAGTGAAAACAGTTCAGTGAAAATGCTTTTAGTGCTACTTTGCACAATTTTACAAACTTTTTACTTTCAAATTTTGATGGCTTCAATTCATATATACATTTTGTACACATTTTGTGTTTTGTATGTTTCGGGCTTCAGGTGACCTCTTAGCCACAGTTTCTATGGCTTAGGATCCTTCCCAGACAAAGAAAAGCATGTCAAATAAGGGGCAAATATAATTGTCATAGGAAAGCCTGTGCATTTCTGACCACTTAAAGGGGGTTCCGGCCACAATTTCACTTTTTAAATATAAATACCCTGTAATACACAAGCTTAATGTATTCTAGTAAAGTTAGTCTGTAAACTAAGGTCCGCTTTGTTAGGTTGTTACCGAATTTAGATAGTTTATAATCTAGAAATAGACCGTGGCCATCTTAAGTGTGGGCATCATGAAGCCAGACTGTATGACTTCCTGGATTTCAGCTTTGCATATCTCGCACATGCTCAGTGCACAAGCAATGTAATAGGTTTCAGTCAGGTTTGCAAGGACTACTGGGAAACATGATGCCTATCCCAGAAACCCTTGCAAATAGCCTAGGCAAATAAGAGGAGGAAGTAATGAAGGACTACAAAATAAAGGTATTTACAAGCAACAAATTAAATAAAAATTGTCCATTCTGATCACTATGAGATTAGAGCATGCCGCACAGACAAACATAAAAAAATGGGTGGAACTCCACTTTAAGATTAAAGCTGTACTGCAGCCATGCGCCACCAAAAAAATAGTCCACCCACCAAAGCGTATCACTGCTACAATTCTAAATGATAAAAAATAAACTCTCTTGTATCTAAGATTTTACGATCAAGACTAATATTATTATTATTATTCAGGATTTATATAGCGCCAACAGTTTATGCAGCACTTTACAATATAAAAGGAAGACGGTACAGTTACATTACAATAAATTACAAGAGCAGTGGCGGCCCATTCACATCCACACTGATACTCCTCCCGGGCAATCAGGAAGCGAGTCATGAGACCCTTAACCTATTGGCTGAAAGGACAGGCGATCCTATTGGACGCCTAGGAGGAGGAGGGAGGAGACACACGGCGAGTAGCAGGAGTAGGAAGAATAAAAGCTGCCACACATCAGACATGCTCCGCCCCCTACCTAGATGGGGTAAGTGCAGGGCTTTGATGTCATACTGTCCCCGCCACAGGGGGTGTGGTTGTTTGCCACCACCAGCCGCCACTGGTTAAGGGGGCCCTGCTCAAAATAGCTTACAATCTAATAGGGTGGGGTAAGTGGTACAAAAGGTTGTGAATGTGGGAAATGAG